>NW_027224460.1:0-25378 GCF_023699985.2 Odocoileus virginianus | reverse complement strand
ACATCATCCGTTTGTTACCGCAGACGCGTTTTCGATTACGAATTTTCGATTTGTAGAGGTCGGCCGCAAGGTAGTCTTCTCTAGGGTGTGTGACCCCGGGAGCCGCTTTTTATGCGTCAAAATATCCGGAGAGCAGGACTAGTGACGCGTCCTCTGTCGCTCGCACGTGAACAGGACGCGCCAGATTGACACGTCGATGCCCTAAAATAAATCGGGCCCCACGCGGCAAACGAAACCCCCATTCTTCCGTATGTGCTCGGTCGCACTCGTTTTGGGCCGCTAAGTACGTACAGTGCGGCAGCGCAACGTCGCCGGGGCGGAATGTGCACGACCGTGCGGGGGGCATCTCCACATCAGTAGCCGAGCATTACTCCAAAGCGACCCCCCCAAACCCCCCCGTCCGCTTCTACCGGGCCGCCCACACATGGTATTACGGGGTATTTTCCCATACCCGCATGAATCCTCGCGGCAGAAATTTCCCCTGCAGCATAGCATCGGCTACGCCGTAAGTTGCTGCGATGTCTCTACAGGCATCGGGAAGACTGTGGGTGATTTTTTTCTGATGTTTTGCGCTAGATTTCCCGCGTCTGGTTTTCCTGTCCCCTCGTGAAAACTCAACAGCCTTTTCCGAGCGAACTGCTTACACTAGTTTTTGGGGGGGAGCAGAACGGCAGGGTGTACACAGGTGTTTCCCGCGGAGCTTTTGCCGTGGAGGGCCCCAGGGGGCCGGCGGCCAAGAAGCCCCCGTACAGTTCGGCCGCCGCGAAGTGTTCCGGCATTCTCGAGAGCTCCGCCTTCCTCAGTGAAAAACCCGCGCCCAAGTGGTTCCGCGTGTTTCTTAAGTGCTCTCTCTCGATGCTTTGCGGATCAAATTTCAAGCCTCTGCGAGGGTACAAGCTTGTCAGCGAAGCCAGTACGCCAGTTTTCTGCGAATTCGCCTCTGCGCCTGCACACGCTTTTAGACTCTGGCCCTTCCGGTAGCCGATATAGCTAGTACCGCAGAAATGCCATCATTGAAGCACAGTGTAGTGAGCTGGAAGTCTCCGAAGGTCGCGGCGTCGGGGCCGAACCCTTGCAAACAGTAGCTTTGCCAGCCGCGGGAAACCTTGCTTCAGGCACGCCTCGTTACATACTTCGCGGTTCCGCGCCGCACGCCGGCTTTCCGTGCGCGCCACTAAGGGCCTTCTTTTAGCAACCGACGCTCTCGTTCAATACCTGCCTTCGCAGCTCACACGAGTCTGACGTCGGAGACCGTTATACTCTCAGACCGCCACGAATAATTCCTAACCAAGACGGGCCTTTTACACCGTGGCACGTCGTGGAACTGACGATACTGTCGTTCGATTACGGTTTCTTTACCAGCTTGCCCCAAAACGCACAGTGGCGCGCCCCCACGCAGAGAACATGCCCAAACTACTTCCTGGAGAAAAAAGGGCAGGGTCACTTTAAGACAGGTACAGCGCTGCAACCAAACCCCCGCCTAACACACAGGTCCACGGGGAAATATGGAGTTCGAGCAGCTCGGGCATACATACATAGTATACTTTTATACCATACAAGTGTGTATACACATTTGTATATTTTTATCTATCTTATCTAGAGTCATATAATATATACATATTCATATTAAACGTACATGTACCCGCCCGTAAAATGAACATGTATACACATTTTTATATATAATATATATGTATAACGCCTAACGAAGGTCGCACGTTCCGCAAAAAGTCCTCCCGGAAGAAGGAAGAGGGCTGCGCAACATGAAAGCCGAGGTCCTTTCTTGGCAACTGCTTGCTGCGTTTTTGGTCGCCCAGGGCATGCGCAACGACGGCAGGTTTTTGTTCTTTTAGGGGTCTTTCCCCATTCGCGAAGCTATAGCCTGGGGGATGCCGCAGCCGGTAATGCTCCGACGCTGCACTACGCTGCCACGGCTGCGCTATCGTGGGGCCCCTGCGCCCCTCACCCCCCTACGATTGACTCGGTGCGGTGTTTTTATACTTTGGGGGGGTGTCGGTGCTCCTCCTCCTTTTCCTGCTGTTGCTGTTGCGCCGGCTGCAGCTGTGCTGTGGCTTCGTCCGCTGCAGAGGATGTCTGCTGCTGCTAGGTTGTTACCGCTTCGCTCGCTCTGTGGCTGCCGCTACCGCTGCTCCGTCACGTGTTCAGTACAGTCTTTCTTCTTCTCCTTCTTCTTTTCCTCTACTTCTTGTTCCGGTGGTCAGCAGCTGCAGGAGAAACCGAATAAGAACAAAAAATCCGATGAGACCTGTAGAGAAGCATAAGGGGAGTCGCAGGAACACTACACAAATGGGAGGAACGCTGCTGAGCTGCTGTGCCTCACTCGTCCTTGGTGAAGGCCGGGGGAGTCTACTCCTTCACCGCATCACGGATAAAATCTGTATCCCCCCTTGCTATGAGGTCCTCACTAGCAGTTTGCCCACATTTGTATCCATATCGGATTACAACGGTGTCTAATGCTACTGCCTACTATCAGCCTGCGCCAGACCTGCACCACGTAGGAGCGCGTGCCCGTACGCCGTCCACGTAACTGTATCCATTCATGTATAGGAGAACTTTTTGTACACCTGCATACCTAAGTACACTTATTTCGCAGCAGAGTTTGTAAGCTCAAGTTGGTAAATATGAGTGCGGTTACCCGGCACGCAGTACTCATCCTCTTAGTACTAGTAGTAAGGGCACTGGTGGTGGCACTAGTATTTTTGCCCCGGCGCGTGTACCGCATGAGTGGAGAAACATCGACGCCGCCAAGTATAAGACAAAGATCCTCGTACAGTGCAAGAAACGGTTTTGCTCCTCCACCAGCAAACGTGATAGCCTGTCCGCTGTGAAGAAGATCCGCTGTGAAGACGGAGAAGAAGCGCATCGACAGCTGTCTCTTTAGTCACCGCCTGAACAATTTCTACAAGTAATGATGCTGGCTCGCCTGTACCGTGTCCCTCTCTGGTGCCGCTGCCGAATTTCGTGCAAATATATGCATATACATATATATATACACATATGTATACAAGAGCTATATGGCTGGAACACTCCTGCTCATCCGGGGGGCTTGCATGAGTTGTGCACCGAGAGAAAGCTGACGATGCTGCTGCTCCCTTGCAAAGCTTGAGTACCAGCTTGCTGCACAGTCGCCGCATAAGCATACATGCGTGCCGGCTACCACTCCTACATGGTCCGAACCGCAGCGCTCATGCTGGTGCTTCTGCTCTTTTTGACGCTGGTGCCAGCGGCCCTCTGCATATAAAAAGGTACGTATAATAGATAAATATAGCTGTGCATCAAGGCTGCCCCTCATCCAAAAGAGGCTGGGCCTCTCGGTGAGATACACATTCTCACAATGTATAGGTGCAGCGCTGCCTCAAAGCTGTCATCACTGTGAGAGAGCTGCCTCTCACTATATGGTACACGTACCTGCAACAGGCGTGTGTAGCACTGCATCAAAACTGTCACCAGCGTAGAGGGGCCTCCTGTTTCCAATACGCCAACATTATGGGAGCAAAAAAAGTCTAGCCCTGCGTCAAAGCCGCCGCTGCTGCGGGTTGCCGCTGCTGCGGGTTGCCGCTGCTGTCATATATTCGTGCACAGGGTGGATGAGAATAGTACTGCACCGAGGCTGCCACTGCTGTGACAGGCGTTACAGAAAGCATGCGCACTGTGAGCAAAGGTTGCACTGCATCAAAGCTCCGACCACTGTGGGGAGGCCTGCTTGTGTGTATGTGTACACGTACAATGAAGAGAAGCAGCGATGCATCATAGCTCCAATTACTGTGAGAGGAGGTGCTTCGCACTCATGAACGCATGAGCTTCCGCTTTTAGTTTGCGGGCTGCTGCTGTGCGCAAGGATGCAGCGCGGGATTCTTTTACTGCCGAATAGCTTGCTCTACTGCCGCTACAGGCCCAGCAACCGTTGCTATTGCCGCTGCTGCTGCTGCTGCACGACGGTAGAGAGCAACCCCTACGGCAGACGGCATACCCAGCCGCACGATCCGTGTGCGTCCTCATGCAGCAACTGTTCGAGCTGGCAGTCTGAATGCCTAGCTAGCTGTGTATTTTACGTACACATATATATATATATATATATATATATATATTCGATGTTTGTGAAGCTACGTGGTGACAACAGAGTTACTATTTCTTGTGTATGACGGCAGACCAACGCATCTGCGTGTACACAGACATACATGGAGGCTCAGTGCACACGTTTGCAGCGCAGTGAGATCTACCGTCTATGCAGGTGGGCGCAGACGGAAATGTCCTCTCAGATCTATATACGTGTATCCATGAGTAACTGCAAGCGCGATTATACGTTTGCTCTTTTCGACCACGCACACGCGTCTACGGTGGCACGCGCATGTGGCTCTGTGGAGCACAGTTCAAAAGCTACACCTATGAATGTAAGCTGCGCTCCAAAGCGCCTGGTATCTTGAGGTACGCACAGGAACGTGAGAGCTGCATTATGAAGCCAAGCGGACATCGACGTACGGGTACCTCTACGAACGTATCCGTGCGCTTGTACGTTCCCATATGCGCATGCCCACTTACAAGCGCAAACTGACGCACGTATGCCTTCGTGACCGTACGCAGATATACACAGACATACCTGCGGGCGTACATATAGAAACATAAGTCCGCTATCGCCTGGAACGCAATCAACACCGACTCCAGTTCTAGAGTAGTTTCTAAGAGCACGCTAACGCAGTGGCTCCCCGCCAGGCGCGCTGGTAATGAAAAGAACTTGGTCTGCTCCCACCGTGTACACGTGCCTGCTTCTTACTGATACCAGTTGTGCGGCGGCGTTTGTGCACCTGCACATGCAATAGGGAGCACGCGGCTGCGCCGACGTGTGCCTACATATCTTTCTACCAGTATTTGCATAGGTTGCGCATTACGCGGATTCCTGGGTCTTTCCTAGGTGATACATCATTGTCTCCACTCCTTCCTATACAGCAAGACATGACTTTTCTGCCGATGCAAGACACTCGCCTGTGGATGGCATCAGCGAGCTTGCTCGTGAGCACCCAACTGAGTTGGAGCTCGGAGATGAATCCAGAATGTGCCGCGTTTCACGCAAAGAGATCAGTGTTCGTAAAGACCAGCACGTATTCGCGCGGGCTATATGTAGTTAGAAAAGTCAAGCGGAGGTGCGCTGTCGCACAGAGAATGACGGCCTCTACTACGCATACACATACACTTAGGCTCACACGAGTGCATGCACGCCGCGCAGATCCTGCAGAGCAACAGTGTTCATCCTCACCGCATGCTGTTCTACTACAGCTGAAACGTAGTAACAGCTGAACGAGTAACATGCAAGGGTACACCTCCGTCGGGGCGCTCGACTTCGATACTTGGCGTATGTATGTCCCGCAGATCGCGGCGCTTGCGGGAAGGTATAGCCTTCTTATCTAGAAAAGGCCACATAACCGTTCTGCCGCCGTAGGGTTCAGATATGAAAGCTTCCTTTCTCCTGGCCTTCGGGATGAAGTGTGCAATCCACAGGCCGTCCTGCTAAACAACTTAGAGTCGGTAGGTACATTTACCAGATTTCTCTATTCAGCGCATAATAAACGAAGACCTAGTGCGCAGGCAGGCAATGAAGGTTGCAGCTTCGACGCTACGCGACGCTACCCGTATGTCTCGCGTCCTCGGCCCGGTAGACTGAGGGAGACCTTCCTACACTGTACTAAAAGTTTGATGCTTGTAGATCTTACAAAGAAAAAGAAAGCTCCACAAGCGGGCAATGGCACCACCGCAGCTGTCTGAACAGACGCTGTCTCCACACCGCGGAGACCGTCCCGCTCATTAGCATGGTGCTTGTAATGCATCTCCACGAATCACCCTACACCTTAACGTCAGCATTGTGAGCATGTCTCCGTGTACGTGGAGCAGCTAACCTGCACAAAAGCGTTTTACTCCAGTAGAGCAGTCTGAATCCACATATCAAATATCAAAATTACACGGCGAGAATGCGGGGAAAAAATCGCTGCAAACCAGAAGCGGGAAATAATCTTAAGTACAGGCGACGTCTGGGGGAAACATGTGAATGACAACGAGTTTGTGTGTCGGAGTCACAATAATGCAGGAAGACGTTCGAGACTACCTCCGACTATCGCGTGATCCTTTCTTGTAGCAACGCGTGCTTTTCCGTCTGCCGGGCCGTCGGAGCGGCTTGCGCACGAGCCGACGGCAACGCTCTGCTGAAGCGCGATGCTCCTGGTGCAGCGACCTTGCTCAAAAGCGTCACCCTCGTGCTGGCCCGAAGGCGCCACCATAGCTTGCTGTCTACTGTGGGGAGAACTTCCTGTTGTTGTGGTCGTACAAGCGGCGAGGGTAGCCGCGGGAGGCTCGTCGCTTTGACGCCTGTCTGGCTCCAAAGGCCCACAAGGTTTCCTGAGGACGCACGCCCCCCTTAACGGCTTCGCGTACCCCAAGAGCTGCGTTCCACTGCCCGCTCGGTCCATGGCGGGAGGGGCTCGCTTACGCGGGACCCACCTTACGCCACTACGCCACGCGTGTAGGCTACCTCATACAGGTGGTGGTGTGCACGCAGAGTAGACGGTTAAGGTTGCGAGCCCACGGGTAAGCCCGTGCAAAACAGACACACCTCATCCGCAGCAACATAGAGTAATGGATCTTGTGTCAGTACAAGCGACGTTGCCGTTCCACCAACGCGTGACGCTGCGCAATAGATCCCGACATGTTAGTACTGAACCAGCGTAAGACAGCGCCCAAATCCGTTTGCGTTGTGCACCTGCGTAAGATTTACCCGCGCGCCGTGTTCTGCGGACGTCGCTCGTCTTCTGTAGCATGCTCGCTACCCCCCTCAAGACCCTCTGCCCTGCACCTGTCTGGGGGCGGCACCGTTCGAGGCAGTGGCTAAGTTTGTGCTACAGAAGTGGCTGCTCCAGCGGTTACGATCCTTCGCGAGAAAACTGGGATCCGACCTCCCTTCTCTGCTGGGCGTCTCCGGCGTGGTGCATCAGACACGAGGAGGAGCCATTTCGGGGGAGGCAGGATCCCAGCGGAAGGACACGCTAGGCGTGGGAGATGCAGTTGCTCATCCTGCTCCAGTCCAATCAGCTATCATTGAGCCGAGACAACCCAACATGCTCTGGCATGCTCTGCTGACGTTTAGAAACAAGTAGCGCAATACACACACGAGGAGGAAGACGCCCGGCTGTAGTTTCACACGCGTCCAAAAAAGTCGCCCGTCGCGGTACAGATACGCGAGGCCGGCTGGACGCATTGGGCCCGGATTGGAAGCAGTTCCGCAATGGACGGACCAGTGCTTCGCAAGGCGCGTCCCGCATCAGCGACGCCCGGCCTCACCGGAAGGGGCCAGCGCTGCAACGAGCCAATCCGAAAGCCGTCTCTTCAAGCGCACTGGCGCAGGATTACGACCAGCGAGCCCTGCTGCAATGCGGCGAGGCTCCCCGGCCGGCTCGGAGGAGCACACCAACGCGGGGGCCTTCCACAACGAACAGCCAACTGTGGTGGCGCCCCCACAGCAGCACGTCGATTACGATTCAGATCATTAGGAGGTGGCCAGTGGCGCAGCAGATAAATTGTTTTACGCTGTGCATAGGAGGCTCAGAAGTCCATAAACGCCGTCTGCGGTCGCAGCATGGAAAAAGGTTGATCCATCTGGGGAACAGCGCGGAGAGCAAGCGCAGCGTGGATGCAGCAACAATGCAAAGAGCATGTTCATAGGGCGAGCCAGCTCAAGCGGATCAAGTGCGACGAGCCTAGAGGCCGCGGGGGGGATATAAACACGCCAGGCTCTGCATATGTGGCGTATTTTGCAGCTTGGGAAAAAGGAATAGACGGTCGGTCCGAGGCCTGCCGAGGATCTTGCCAGTGGACAATCTTCCCCGCGGCTTTGATTTCCTCTGACGTGTGTGCTCGTTTCGTGCAGCAAGCACTTCGTTTCGAGGCGTCGTGGAAATAATTAAGAAGCTCATTTCGCGGCACAAGTCACTTTGCAGTACCATGGTTGCATCTTCGGAAGGCATGACGCAAAGTGGAGGGCCAGTGCGGCCCAGTAATACATCACCCACCCGGGTCTGCGGCCAATTGCTTCAAATGTCCTTGCAAAAATGCCCTGTCTGGCACATTATCCGGGGGAATCCCAAGCCGACAAAGACGCCTCGTCTCAGGAACAGGTGGGCGTCAACGGGGCTGAAACGACGCAAACTTTACTGCAGGGTATTCAGCCGGCGTCGGACGATGGGGCTGTGGCTGTTGCTAGAGCTTGGCTTTGTGGCTGCGAGCAATTCTGGAGTCGGGACCGGGTCACCTTCCGTGTGAAAATGCAGCTTGTCGCCGTTCCGACTGGACTGCTCCCGTCGTCATACCGAGGCGACTGGCAGACAGGGGCCCTGGAGGCACGGATCCATTGGAGCCGCCGCGACCAGGGGGCCCCGCCCCAGCCGGTGGTAATCCTCAAGATCCCAGCCACCCGTTAGACGTGCCTTCATTGAGCGATTTAACTCGGAGCCCCTACGAGACTGCTTCTCCTAGTACTTCTGCACCTGGAACTATTT
The DNA here is from genome assembly GCF_023699985.2 of Odocoileus virginianus. Taxonomy (NCBI): domain Eukaryota; kingdom Metazoa; phylum Chordata; class Mammalia; order Artiodactyla; family Cervidae; genus Odocoileus; species Odocoileus virginianus. The sequence goes on along the minus strand of NW_027224460.1, from coordinate 16,823 downwards.
CGAGCCCTGCCACAGATTTCTCTGTCGGCGAACAGTCGCTCGGGGCGGGTCCCGAGGGGGATGAAAGTCGGCATGACAATTCCCCTCCTTCCTACAGTTCTACAGATGAAAGGTTGGACCTGGGTTTGCCGCCTCCTTACAGTGTCACAGACCCCTACCCGTGGTCCACTTTTGTTTCAGGGAAGCCGCCCCTCCTTCCGCCGCCACCTTACACTCCCTTCGCTCATGCGAACCGTGCGGGTCGTCGACGCAGCAGCTTGCTCCGGAACATGGCCCCCAGAGATAAATGTAAGCTCGTCGCCCTCATAGCGGCCACATCGGTGTGGATTGGCTTGATCATCTTTGTCGCTCTTGGTGTAATTCACTTTTTGAGAAAAAAATCGTGAATATTTCTCCTGTGACACCACAAGCAATGTAGACCTTGTTCACCAGCCACGTTGTCAGGCAGGCTCCTCCTCCACAATGCGGAATAGAACCTGCTATGCATATGATTCATCGTCAGCAGAAGGAGGCCTCCCGGTGTCCTCGTCTGCTATTCCTTTGCAGCTCCCGGCCTCGTATACGCTACTCTGTGCGCAGCTCGGCAGCTTAATGGCAGCCAGCCAAGCCACAGGCGGAGTCGGTTGTGGGGCTTCCATATATTCGGGCTGCCTGCGCTGTCGCATCCGGTAAACATGCTCTTCGTGTTGTGCGGCACTCGCGTTGCGTCGCGCTGCGCTCTTTCCGTCGCGCTGCAGTTGCCTCCTCTGCGCAGACCGCGTTCGCGGCTGGAAATATTACCTCGATAAGTAATCCACGACCACGCGTGCGTTGCGTGTGTAGCCACTGAGCTGGATGTATTGCAGCAATAAGTAGTCCACGACTACGCGTGTGTTGCGTGAGTAGCCTCTTCTTATGGGTGCGATAAATCCCGAATAGTAGTAATAGTCACGCGTCTTCGGCTGCAGCAGGGGACCTGCGGCAGGACGCGCCCCGGAAGCGCACGTCCCTGTTCGTGAGTGTACCACGCAACGCACTCGAGGCAGCGCCACCGTAATGTCTCTGCGTTCGCACCGTGACACCCGTATCAGCCGCACGCGTATGCGCACCGCCCCGTAGAGGTAGCCCAGGCGCTCGCACCGGGCGGCCTCTACACGTACGTGTCCACGGGCCACAATTCGCATCGAGTGTAGAGCGAGTAAGCCTATACGACCACGAAGCTCTTCGTTCATATTCACCTCTGCAAAATAGCCACGAGCGGTAGTGGTGGATGACTCCACGACAAGGCGCAATGCCTTCGGAGCAGCAGCAGCAGCTTCGCGCAGCATTGCATCCGGTACGTGATAGTAGCGTTAGGGCGCCCCCACGCAGCCATCTGGAGAGCTGCTGAGAAGCTTCTTTTCTGTCTGTAAGATGACCTAAGATTAAAGTAATAAAAGAAGATGCTGGGGGATGCTCTGTCCCGCGTGATACGTCGAATATCCCTCCGCAGTGTGTGCCGCGCACACCTGACTACTTCTTCGTACGTGCTTCTCAGAGCTGGTGCCGCAGCTTGGCAGAAGAGCCCTGCGCGAGAAGTGGCGTCCGGTTCAGCCGTTTGCAAAAGTCCTTCCTGCGTTTTTGACAGCTTCTGCTCTCACTCAGTTCAACAGAGGCGGTGTCACAGGCAGCTTCCTTTGCAGGAGCTGGAAGATTGCCCACGATTTCGAAAAGCTTTTTCCGGATGGCTCGGCTCGAATGCGTTTCAGACATTTTCAACCCTCCTAGCTTGTTGCCGAGGTCGATGTGCGGACTGCCACAAGTCACACGCTTCTAGCCCCTGGCCCCCCGGCACGCGCTGTTGCCAGAACTTAGAAAGCACTACAATCAAAATTTTAGTGCGGAAGCCGCGACTCTGTAGACACTTGAGTGCGATGGTTGTTTCGCTCGCCAGGGGGAACCCTGCATTCATGCCTGTCCCGTGACAACCCATGTGGATCCGCGCGGGGCCCATATTTTCTGTGCACTTGTCAAAGGGCTGCTTCTAGCAGAGTGCTCTCTCCACTGAATCTCGCCGCAACCAGTACGACATTTTTGCCCAACCAGTAGTATCTTTTCTGACGTTGAATGCCTGCGTCCACGTCTCCGGGCGCCGCATCCGCGATCTCGCATGAAACGCAGCGACCACCACATGAATGTGAGAGTGTTCTCCTTCAAATACGGTAACGACGGCGCTCGTGCGGCGCTGTAGGGCAGGTACTGCCAGTCCCAGCTTGTATTAGCACCGGTTTGCTGCCTGTTTTCTGCGTGCATCGTGCAATAGGAAATACGCAGAGCTCCGCAGCGTCTTTTATTGAGTGGGCGCGGCGGAGTGTAAGACCGCACGCGCGTGACCTCTGAGCGCAAATGTAGCTGGGCTGCGGCATGTCTCAGCAGCGCGTTTTGGGCCCGTGCGCGTTGCTCGCTAGACCGTTCATGTGTGTAAATAGCGCTAGCCTGTAGCTGTGCAGGTGCTGCTGGTACAATCATCGTCGCGTATGCGTCCTCCGTACGGAGAATATACCTGACGCGCTCTCATACAAATCAAAATGTGCACCTTATCGGCCCCGTAGTCACAACGAAGTCGGCATGACCCGAGAGGAGGGAATCCGCGAGCGTACAACAAGAGCAGCAGTAGTGGAGACCCTCGGGCAGTTCATGAACGATGATACGAAACAACTTACCAGACTCCCATAATAAAGCTCAACGCGCGGTACATCCGCCTGTACAAACGCTTCGGTTGCGCGAGCGTAATTTCTGCCGGAACCCCCAACAGTCACGGCTGACCCGCGCGATCAGATACTGCAGTACTTATGTCTGCCTCAGGCGCGCATGCTCGCGCGCTCCTTGGAGAGGATCCAGATGCACAGACTCACAGTTCGAGTATGCCTCGTCATCACCTCAGAATATGGAATGGTACTTCGTCTGTATGCTGGAACAAGTCTCTGCACAGCCATCGAAGAGGGTACTGCTGCGTCTACCGCATTCTCCCAGCTCAGAGCGTGATGTTGTTGACACCTAACTGGGAAACGCGGGTGCGTATCTCGTGATTCCTGTTTCTGGGTAGAGTAGCTTCCTGGGCTAGCATACTTTGAAACCCTTGATTGCTGACACTGCTTCTGTGAAGCGAGACGTCGCTGAGTGAATGTGCAACGCAGGAGTTTATCGAAGTCGAGCCTACTTTCGCTCGTCGCAAAGCTGCCTTTTCCCGATTCCGACGAGGGAGCGTTCAAAGTGTGCACAGGACACATAGTGAGGCGCGAATGAAGGCCATCGGCTGCGCGTTGTTCGCAGCTTTTAACGTAAAAAGCTACCCCGCAAGGCCGTGTCTGCCGTAAGGTGTCCTGGGCTGTACGTCGTGTGAAACTTCTCACGTCCGCGCTGCTTTGCCGCTGCGGGAGCTGTGTTGGGAGCACAACGGCCGGGTTAGGGGCCGACCATGAGAGAACTAGCGCTCCACTGCTCCTCCACAGAGATGACTACGAGCGAGAGCGGACGTGATCTGGCGGCACTTCTGTCGCCCTGCAAGCCGTCCGTCGGGCGGTGGGAACGTTAGCTCCACGCTAGCGGGCGCAACGGGCGACGCGCGTCCTGGCGCGCCAACGGGACACTCGGCGCAGTCATCACTAATGCGTTCCATCGCAGCACTTCCAGCGTCTCCGCTGTTAGCTACCCGTGAACATGCTTGACCGTGTAGATACCTCCCCTTGGTCTTTGAGCTGAGCCAGTGGATTTAGTCGTTTGTGTAAGGACGGTGGCAAACGCAGTCGGATCAGTTCAGGTGTGAACTCGCGTCCGGGTAGCGGTGTCTTCGGAAGCAGTAATCCTTGGTTTGAAAGCTCACGTCACTTCCGTGTCCGTGCTCTACATCAGTGGAGTTCGACGGCCGGAACACATGCCAGCTGCAGCGGTATGCGCTCAATTTACTGGCGGCAGCACGTGCTATCTTTTCCTGTAGCGGGGGCAAAGCCACACGAGGAGGTCTACCATGGTTGCATTGCCCTCCTTAACGCCACCAAATGTACCTGGCGAGCCTAGTACGAGCGGTCCCGCTCTATGCCACAAAGCTCTGGCCGTTACGGGGCTGCGGCGCACCAGTCCTCACGGGGGGGGGTATTGGTCGTAAACTGAAACAACGGACCCCGGTCCCTTATGAAATAGAGCACGAAGCAAGCGAGCTGCCAAACTGACAACGTCGGACAGGCAGCCCACCCCTGAGAATTCGTTTAGAAAGGCAATACTACGCTCATCGGGAGGGTTTTGGCGCCACAATAACTCTCGCCCATTCGCACAGATAGCACGCCACACGCACATGCGCCCGTACTACATCATTCGTACATGTTCATCTTGGAAAAACTACCCTGAGTCGTATGCGTGGCCCGCCCTGTGGTGCCTGGGGTTGTGTTTGTCGGCATACGCCGTCGAGGTCCCGCTTCATGTAGACGCGCTCCTCTACAGGCTAAGACCCACGCGCATACGCGAGGGGCCGCGGTTCTTGAAGCTTGTTGTGCGCGGGAGTGCCGTTGTGGAGGAATGCGCCATGCACCAGCGTGTCTATGTCGGGTGCCATTGCGGCTCCCTTTAATACGACCTCCTACTTACCAAATCATGTTCTGTTGGTCGTGCGTGTTTGAACAGCATCCGGAGGTCGCCTCCCACAGTATTATCTCCGTGTGTGAGGTCGTGGTGAAACGCCAATCGTTTTGAGCGCCACGTGCGTTGCAGTATGGAGTGTTATATGCCGCACCTGCCCTGCGTGCCTCACGACCTGCTAGTGACTGTCAGTGCAGTCGTTTGCAAAAGGCGCCTCGCAGCCTAGATGACTGCCATACGTGGAACACAGCAACAGTCAGAAGAGAGAGCCCCTAGTGTCTGAGCGATAACGAGGGTGGTGACGTGCAGATTCGCTCCGCGGCCTCCTTGCAGCAGGTGTGAGAAGCACGGCGATGTGCTGCCAGGATCCAGCTAGGTTTGCAATATGTAGCCTTGAACGCTCTACACACTGACACGCCCACCCGCAGAAAGGTGCAAACAGGGCAGCTTGCAGTGAAGCACGTATGCAACAGCAGTGCAGACGGCCTCTGATTAGCGATTGCCTTTCGGCTTGTTTGGCTCAGGCCCGCGCCCGCCGAGGTCAAGAGCTGCGTATAAGCTTCTCGAGATGAAACTGAGCGAACACGCGGAAGTCCGGCCTTCAGCACAGTAAATTAGACAGATATGACCGCTGCTTCGTGCGTTGTCATTCTGTGATAGATCGCCGGCGGGGTCGTCATGTAGACCCGGCGCTCCAGCATCCAGTAGGTGCTCACGACCAGACCTGCTAGTCTCTCACCTACTTGCTGGGAAACTGCAAAAGCTGTACAGTGGAGAATGAGCGCTCATATGACAGCTGTACGCGTTGGGGTAATTCTGGAAGCACGCGTAGTTTGCACTAGGCTGCCTCTAGCAGAGTAGAGGTCCTCAGGGAAGAAGCGGATTACGCGGGCATTGTCCTTATGGGCCAGATTCCCGCTGTCTCGGTTTCTCTCGGTCGGAACCGTCACACTGGAGGTCGTGATGTGTACTGAGGTGCTGCGAGGCTTCGCGCGCCAGTCACGGTTGACACGGTGAGGTGCATAGGGAGCGATACAGCCAAACGCAGCTGCCAAGTGACAGGCGGACAGCTATGCGTACTTTTACATCCGCATGCCTGCATCCATTTGTAAACAAGCCGATCAAGCCACACATACGAACATTCTCGAACAAATCGAGCGCGGTGTTACCGCCTACTTCGGGCACGGCGTGACAGTCAGTCCGCAACGCAGGCAGATGATTTGTATCCGGGTATGCTCTTGTATACACACGCGATGTGTACGGAGCTGCAGGGCCGGCAACGCATCGGAAAGAAATCCTTCCTTAGGGGCGAGCGTGCAGCCCACATTTACTCCGTCAAGTCATCTGCATTCACAGGACTTGATGTTCCATCCGGGCTTCGTTCCTCGCTCGTCAGGCCTGACGTCCTGCGCATCATGAAACTTTTTCAAAGGAGCTGCAAACGGCGCAGTGTACACTTAGACCGCCCCACTATTGCGGGGAGCGGGCACGCGCCGTTTCTCCCGAGAAAGAATGGACCTGCGACGGTGGGTGTCTTCCGCCGTGTGAAAAGCCGCTTTTTCAGAAGGCACAATTGCGACCATTCAATGCGGTTGCACGAGGTGGACCAGCGTAGAGAGCGTCCTGCTGTATACGTTAGAAGCACGCGCGCGTCATGGTGATCGCCTCACAATTGGCAGGATCGCGTCTTTTTCTGCAACGTTGCTGCAGTACAACAGCCGCTGCTGCTGTTGTTTGGCGACGTGGACAGCTGAGCCCGCATTCCTCATGGAAGGGAACCCGCACGTGAGAAGACCTGCAGCGTGGACGTTCCTATATGCGCCGTATCTCAAAAAGTGGTTCTGTCAAATGAACACACACACGGGGCGAAAGAGACAGGATGCCCGCGACGGGGAGACGGAAGGACGTAGATGGCGGGAAGACAGAGGGGTGAACCTGAGGACGTCGACGTAGATGAAACGCAATAAGAAGCTTCACAATGGTATGGCCTGCATGTGTATCTCCAGGGCCTAGCGGCTTGTAGCCCTGCCCCTGCGTCGGTGTGTATCTGGTAGAAGCTGGGCATCTTTGTATTTGTTCTGCATAACCGCCAAATCCATATCTCGACGGTTTCGTGTAGGCAGACACGTATAGATGTATAGATAACATTGGTATATGTGTATATATTTATGTGCATACAAATGTACCATCTATATATATGCATATATATGTATATGTATGCACGGGTAGAATACAGCGTAGGCGGGGGGGCGGCAACACTCGTCCAGTTCTTTTTAGGGACGTGTGTGCGTGCACATTGGTGAAACGGTAAAAGTACGTTAGGAGATAGCCAGATATGTAAATACGTACTATGAATCTAGGTCTGTTCTGCAGATATGCCGAGCGCCGTAGATGTGGCTGCAGGCACGCAACAACCCCAAGGCGTCGACGCAGAATATCATAAACAAACGCAGTGCCTGGCAACCGTACATATGTACTCATAGGTAGAAGGCAGGCATGGCGTGCATAGTTGGAGGGACCGTTCAGGCACCGCACTATGTAGTAATTTAGTGCAGAGAAAAGTGACGGGCAGCCTGATGCAGATACCTGTGTAGGATGCGCCGCAATTACATCCACCTGCGTGAGAACACACACATCTGTACTCACTTATAAGTATCTAGCATATATTTCGGACTACTACAAAGAGCCACATATAAATATGTCTGCATGTATATGCTGAATAGAGATGTGATGACTGGGGGGCAAGGCTTCACTCAGATATATATACATAAAATTATGTACTTAAAGCACACGTATATACAAGAGACGTATATAGATAGAACTGGACTATTGCTGGCGTATAAACGTAGGTTGCGTCGCTACGAGAGCAAGGTCAGAGTAGACAAAACAGCATGCATTCTCATATACATATATATATGTATGCATATATATATATATATCTGCAGTACGCAATTATAGCTATACACCCATATATACGTATATATACGTATACGTATATATAGATTGTATATACACGTATATGCTGAAGCATCAGCTGCGTGTTGACTGAAGTGCAGAGCCACATACGCACGCATAATTATACTATATATGTACATATATATATATATATACGTGTATACAATGGTCAGTGATAGTGTTGCACGGACACGCGTCATCAAGAGTTCTATACATATTTGTAACGGTGGCACATGCCGTGCTAGCAGACGTACATACTATTAGCAATTAGTCGTCTGAACAGCGCTACGTGCGGGTGGACGGGAGCCACTGAACTGTGAACACATGTACACCAAGAGAGATGAATGTGGATGTATACTTGTACGTGTGATATTTACAAAGACGTTCACAAAGCGCAAATTCCTACATATATGCGTACATGTACATATGGACATACATGAGAGGGAACAGAGAGACTTAGCAAGAGGGGCAAGAAAGGGAAGCGGTAAACACGAAACAGGAATAGAGGAGAGGAACATGACAGAGAGAAAAAGAAGGAAACCCAAAGATCCGCGTCCTTCGTCCTCGTGTACACGTAGTTGTACATATAGGTATATGCATACATATGCATACATTTGTGTCTATACATGTATAACAAGTAGGAGACGGAGAAGGAGAGAAAAAAAGGAAAGGAGGAAATCAGTGCAGTCCGCGGGATGCAAGGGGAAAGTACAACACTACGGGCTGCACACGCAAATATATCTGAGGTCTGGTAGCGTTATGATTCGGCTTTCTGGTTATTGAGCAGTAAAGTCGCAAGAATCGGTTGTTCGTGGGACAACCTTTGTCTAGCATGGCTCTTGCTGCTGCTGCAGCAACGTGTACGGCAACCGCCCTGTTCCTGCTTTTGCTACCGCTGCTACTTCTACGGGTAGTGCATCTGTCCCTCCTCTTTCTCTTCGTGGGGACTCCAGGGTAGAGAGCACAGCGTCTGCATGCGAGGAATAGGTTTTACCAGCGGCAGCAGCAGGAGGCAGCGGGCCACCGCTTGCATGCGCATGCAGCATCGCCTAAACTGCGTCAGCTGTATTGGGGCGCAGCAACACGGGCCTCTTTCCAGCAGCAGCAGCAGCAGCAGCAGCAGCGGGGTCACCCCACAGCGTGATGCTGCTGCTGTAGCCGTTTGTAAAAAGCACCGCGCTGCAGGCAGCAGCTACTGCATGCCGGAGCAGCCTTCTCAAAATGATTTGCTGCTGCCCCAGCTCGTGCTGTTGAGTCCCCACTACGATTATCAGGGACGCAGCGCGGCACTCCCTCCTGGCAGGCCCACCTACCAAGAACCCGTTACCTGTCTCTGTTGTGAGGATCTGCATAGCTTCATGTAGACTTGTACCCATATGCCTATCCGTACACACATGTTGTCTATATTTGTGGATGTCCACATATATCTACATACACGCAAATTCCGGTACGCATAGAGAGAATACGGTATAGAGGGTTGCGGGTAGCATTATAGACAGATAGACAAGCAGAATAGGCATAAACCTCTCTTTCTTTTGCTGTCTCCCTATATCCTTGCATGTACAGATAACTTTCATCCATCGTACATCTTCATCACTGCGAAAGGCGCATGAGCACATCTTGTAGACGAGGTGGGGCCCTATCCCAGTCTTGTACGGTGTGTGCCGTGTGTAACTCTAGGCGCTGCAAATCTGTCTGCACTTACTCTACCCTCGCCCTCGTGTCTGTTTGTGCAGGCGGGAGCGCTGCAAGTATCTGTCTAAACAACACTACTTCTACCACAGTACGCGCTCAATTTGTTGCACACAGATTCACATAGCTGGACCCGGATTTTACGTACACGCAAGTAGCTACACACGTACATACGCGCACGTGTACAACGCCTGTATAGGCTTGAGTATGTTCAGCCACGCGGACGGCGTACATGTAAAGACTGCCGCCTGCTACGAAATCAACGCAGATTGTGTAAGGACTCGCAGCCGTACACGCAGCACCAGTCGAATGAGGCCACAACGCAGATTGTGTAAGGACTCGCAGCCGTACACGCAGCACCAGTCGAATGAGGCTACACGTACTTCGAGACTGCAGCAGAACAGAGGTAATATCTCCGTCGTAGGCAAACATACAGATTTTCCGGGTTGTACAAGGAGACACAGGAAGAGTAAGTAAAATACAAGTAGTGCTGCTCCGGCCTCTACAAGACTCACGTGAAGCAGCAGCAAATATACACTCCTCTCCGGCGCTTCTACAGCGTCCGTCTGCTGTGCTCTTACATGCATCTGTCTCGCGAGAGCACGCGCGTACGGTGTCTTGCACTCCTACCTATGTCCGCACACAAATGTATGCGCATGTATATAGGAGTATATAGAAGAATGCTTGCGCGTTTGCGCGGACCTCCTCCTTTCTGTCTGTATGTCTTTGTGCGTTAACCTCAGTGAACGGTTGCTTGTGTCTCTCGCAGCTTATATACATCTGTATAAATATGCGTAGACTTTAGGGATACACCTGCACCCGCGTGTGCCTCTTGGTGTGTATTGAAATATGTACGCAGTACGCATGCAGGTACCATCTGTGAATTATATGGGAGAAGCACTGTTATCAAAATCGTAGGAAAATATGGGAAACGATTCGTAGTATACTTGTTTTTATCTGCCTGGTACATATATACACGCATGTCTTTATCTACATCTGTATATGAATACATATGTATGTATATATTTCACACAGACATAACTACGTGGCGCAGCGCAGCACACACCCCGCTGTAGAAGTGCACACACAGTACAAATTTCTGCTTCGAAACGCATATAATATATATACACACAGAGATAGAGGTATATGATAGAGAACGCGACGACGACGTTCAGAGATATACGCACATCGCGCATATATACAGGTATTTACGCTCGTCAAAATGAAGCAGCTTTTGTATGTGTGTCTGCAGCACTAAAAGAATACAAAGATAGGAAAAGAAAGACTGCAACATTGAAGGAGGAGTCACACGTCTTCGTGTCCAGTGACTTCCACAGCGGCTGCAATGCTTGGTGGCGCTGCAGCCGCTGCTGATTTGCGTTGCTGTTTTTGTTACGCGTGCTGCTGCTGTGGCTCCTGCGCGCGCTGCTGCTGCCCCTGTGAAGCTTTACTCCACTGCTAGTGCTCGTCGTGCGCCTCCTGGTATTTCGACCGCAGTAGCGCAGGAGCGGATACGCGGCTCTGCTATTTCTTCCTGCTGGTAAATGTTTGTGCTGCTTGTCGTTACCGGTCCTGCGGCTGCCCCCGTACTACCCCTACGTAGTAGCTACTGTACTGCCCACACATATCCAGGTACGTGATGCCCATACATTCGTAACTATTGTACAGCTCGCACACAAGTAGCTGCCGCTATTCACCACGCATGAGTAGCTGCTGTCCTGCTTGTGCATGAGTATCCGCTGTACCACTTATGCACAGCAGCCACTGGGCCGCCCGTGCGTGCGCAGGTACCCTGTCGAAAGCAGCAGCATCACCCCAAGCAGCAGCAGCAGCAGCACGTATGCTGCAGCAGCACTAGCAGCGGCAGCAGTAGCATTAGCCGCAGCAAGACAAGCCGCAGCAGCAGGGCATAAACACCAAGCGTCCCGCAGAAGCAGCGGCAACACATGAGAAGACGCGGCAGCAGCCGCAGACGACCACAGCGACAGCAGCTTCCTCCGATGCCGCGTATTTGGGAGACCGCAGTGCGGTCTGGCTAGTTCTCGAGGAATCCCCCCTTCTTACGCATGCAGCAACACGCACCTAGACAGCCTTCCCCTCAGCCGTACTTATATACATATGTGATGCGCTTCTCACTTACACAGGAAGGCCTTTGTACGTATCCATGTGAATGAACGCTTGTACATATGCATATATGTATATATATGCGAGAAGGAGAGAAAGAGACGTGTACGTGTTATTTCGCGTCTTTGTCCGCCTGAGCTGCTTTAACTGTTAGCGTGTCTCATGCACTCGCACGCTGGGTCGCCTACATTTATGTATATACGTGTATGTAAGCGTACTTTTGTATACATCAGCGCATAAACCCCGCATGCGTCCATGGACCCACATATATATGTACATCACCATAGAGCTTCGCGACCACTGCAGCAGACAACGCTCCAATGTTGTAGGTACAGAAGTGTAGAGTCTGCCAAATCAAGGGGACGCGCTGCTGCCGTCTGTCAAGAGCAGGGGTCGGCCGCGTCCGCCGCCGCAGCGGCGGTGTCTCCGGCACACGTGGCTCTAGCACTGCTGGTGCTGCTGCCGAGAGAGAAACGGCTACGGTACACGACAGCAGCAGACTGCGCGGGGGTTCTGCTGCAGCTGCCGTTGCAGCCCGGAGGAGACAGCGGCGCTTATGCAGAAAGCTTCATGCAGATGCATGCGGTGGCCGGCTGCGTGCTACTGCTCCTTGCTCCATAGAATGTACTCGCTGTAAGGCTGCGCGTCACATGCGAACATGGCCAGCGTCGTACGCCACTTTGCAAATGATGACCGTCTGCCTGCTGCTGCTGCCGTAGAGCTTATTTCGCTCTAGAGCTACGCGCCGCACGCCAGTTCTTCCGGGGTCTGCTCCGCGTTCCGTACAAATTCAAAAGCGTAGGTGCAGGAGCAGCACGAGTACTAGTAGCGACAGCAGTAGCAATAATAGCAGCAGCAGAACTCGCAGTGGCAGCGGCAGTGATAGCAGCAGCAAATCAGCCACGTGCTCCTGCACAACACAGCAACAATAGCAGTCGTTCTCGCATAAGACCGCTTCACGAAGGACAAGCACTTGTTGCGTTCGCTTTTGTTCTCGTGACAGAGAAATACAGGAAACTCTACGCTACAGTAAGAGCATACGTGTACATATATACACATACGCGTCTATACGCACGTATATGTACTGTACAAGTATGTTTGGGAAACAACGCGGCGACTGGTCATTAGTTGCTACCACGTCTTCCTCGTTGCCCGCTCTCTGCTTCTCCTATTAGCTCTGTCTTTCTCTCTGATTTAGCTTGCTCCACGGATACACGCACTTCTCTTTTGCTTTTTGTCTTCGCTCTGTGCCAGTTTCTTCCCTGTCTGTGTGTCCCTTGTCCTTGCATCTTTTTCGGTGTCATGCTCTCTCTGTCTCTCTGTACCCTCCTAAGCAGGCCTACAGGTATGCTCGTGCGTATATATCTCGGACCGTACAGCTTACATGCGCGCGCACAAATACAAATATATATATATATATACATATATGTCTCGTGGTCTGCACATCCTCTCCGTCCGTCAACGTCTACTCCTTTCTAACCGTACAGCCGTATAGCTCAAAGATGTCTACCTATAACGTCTCCCGATACTTCCTGTGTCACCCACGTGGCAACTGCTGATGTACTGATATCGGTGCAGCACTACCAATACGCAATGTCTACATGTGTATACACGTGTATATGTATATACATATAAAAATACACATATCTACATAATATACGTGCGCATAGCTCCCCACCTCAGTCATCACGTCCGTAATGAGCTAGCAAACATAGGCATCTACTTAAACATGTGTAGATGCATCAGTGTGTAACGCGCGACCGCGTCTATATATATGTACATGCACGTATAGACGTGCGTAGCCCTTCTCTTCAGGCATCACACCTGTGGTCAACTAACACACACACATGTACGCAACATCTGTACCTCTGTGGGAATGCATTATATACGCATGTGCATATATATATATACACGTGTCGGTATTCCTGACACCCGCAGTTTTCCCTGCTCATTTCCTGTATTGTCAGTGATGTAATATATCCATATGATGAACTGTCTCCATACACCTGCATACCATTTTTGACGTACGTGTAATCGCTTGTCCCTGTGCAGACGTATCTGTTTTTGAGTCTACACGACAATAATATATGCATTGCTCTTGTCTAGATCATTGTCGTTGACGTAGGCCTCTCTGTTCAACTGCATGTATATGTCTGCACATCAATATATATATATGTAGGTACATACGTGTACACATGTATATATGCGTGTACGCGTGGGAACGCTCGCATCTGCTAACGAATACGTATAGCGTCGAAGTCTCTATTTACGAACACTTCTCTACGTCTACGGCTTGCAGGTTCCTCTCTGCATGCGGAACTATTCCTGTACCTCCGCATTTCTTTCACCTGCACTTCTGCCTGCATAAGGCGCCTGCACATGCATTACACATTACGTATAGATGCCTGGCTGCAGAAGTGCGTATCTTTATTGACAGTCTCCACATATCTACGGATGGATAAAGGGAATAGCACGTATGTATACCTGCACGGTTGTGTGCTTATCTGCGCCTGCACCTACGAGACCTACACGATTCTATATATGTTTTGAACGCACGTGTACATATATATACGCCATTATCTACACGCCTCTATATATCTACGTATGTGTATGTTTGTATATCTATGCATGTGTATGTTTGGAAATAGGGAAGCGCACTGGAGGGAAGCGCCTGTGAGTACACCCAGGGAAGCTTGTTCCCAGATAGGGACATATATGCGTGCGGTGGCGCACTATGCCTTTATACAGATAAATGTAGGAATCCAGGCCATGCTTGTATGCTGCCTCTCCTTGTATTTTTTTATCACCGTCGACGTCATCGCCTTCGTCTCTGTGTCTCCGTTCCTGCCTACTCACCTCGGCCTCGCGGCGTTCGCCTCTCTACCTCTGTGCACTTGCCTCTGCCTCCGCGTATCCGTCTACATAGTATAGAACTCTTTACGGAACAGGGGGCATCTGGGAATAATCAATGCTGTAAGCCCTCTCGTACAGCACTTCTCTCACTCAGATAGTGCAGCCTCAACAACAGCGCTATACAAATCAACAACAAGAGCAACAGCGGCCGCCATTGTACAGTACCAGCACTTGCCAGGACGACGTAGTCCTGATGTGTCTTTAGTCGTCGGATAACGTTGACGCACACAAGTCTTTACGGAACCCGCCAGGTCGCATTGTATGCTGGTTCCGTAAGCTCTGCACGCTGGCTCTTGCCGTCCAGATACCTGGAGAATGCCGCTAGCGTGCTTCGAAAGAGGGACCTGATAATGCGGCATTACCAGCCACACGCCACGGTTTGTATATCTCACTAGAAAAGAGGGCGCGTATCGGCCCAGTGCGGAAGTATGCCGGTCTACACGTGCGGTACAGCCTTCCCGGATTTCGATTATCGAGTCGAGGGCGGATGCTGGCCGGGTACACTACCAGTGAACTACGACAGCAGAATCAAATATCACCTCCTGCGGAGGGAGAGAGCTCGATAGGGGAGTGTGCATCGCATGCAGACTGTCAAGTGAGAAGTTCTCTAAGTGCACTTGCCACCCTGCAGATTCGTGCTCGTCCCTTACAGCTATGCCATCGTAGCAAGATACACTTCATCATGCCAGCGTATCCCCTTGATTGTCAGACTGTGTCAGGTGCAGCTGATATGACTGCGCTCCACCTGAGTGGTTTATTCTGCACTTGTGTCTTACCGGCGTGCGTACGTGTGCGTGCATACCGGTGAGTGTAGATCTGTGCACGGCTGTTATTCTTTCAGTTGGCGTCCGTGTCCGCCTCTCCGTGCTCGTATGCCCGTCTTCCGGTCACAAGCGATGGGCACGCGATGAGACCCAGCATTGCCGGTGCACGCTACAGCTCTCTCTAGGGCGAAGGATGTGAACGAGCAAAAGCGACACCCCCGCCCACAGCGAACTTTAAAGCCTGAGGGAAGACTGACGCGGCTCGGCGTCGTCTGGGTCTTTCTGACGCGCTAGATCCCAGCTAACACGAAGTATATTCTGTATTTTGATGGAATTGTGGGGGAGAGGTTCTCCGATATTCCGCTGCTGGAAAAGTCTCTTTACATCGAAACAAGACCACGCGGCCATACAGCTGCAAGGTGATATTGTACGGGCGGCGACGATTCCACAAGCAGCACGTGTACCTCGCGAGCCCTCACGCTACTGCGACGTTACTTACGCGCACAGAGACTTGGAGCAGCGGTGGCAGCGTTCCAGTGCACACTGCCGGGGTATGTCTCACCACGACTCACCATTCCCGTGTAGGGGCGATGCAAGCGAGGACCCGCGCCCGCTAGCCCTTCGGCTGCGACACAGGAAAAGGCGATCGACAAACTTTGTTTTTTTTTCTGACATAATGCAAGCGGCAGGCCAGGAGCCTGCCAGCACAAGCTCAAGCTGAGAAACGGCGGCGTTTGCCCTAAAAGGCGCCAAGACAGCCAAGGTTGAGCGTCCACACAGCAACATCGTCAAACCTAAGCTGAGTCCGCGTGTGAAACCTTAGTGACGGATTGTTACTGCGCGCGAGCCAGGGACATGTCAAATCTGGCGAGGCGCTAGACATGAGCAGACACACATCCGCTGTCCGACAACGTGCATGGCATAATTTGACGCGGGGAAGAGACCGCACTCGACGAATCTCCTACGGTGTACGAGGACAGTTTTTGAACGAGAGAGAAGACCACTAGCAACAGCGCTTTCCTGAGATGCAGAAGCTACCGGTGTCCGCCGCGGAAGCATGTGCTGTGTAACGAAGTGTGCGCAACTCCAGCGTTCTCCGGGACCGGCGAAGGCATTGTCTGCGATCGGTCGCCCGTAGCTGCGCGAGTTCCCAAGACTTATAGTTTACAGTAATAAAGATCAGATGGGCTGTTTCGCAGACACTCGCCGGGGTCGCGTTGTAGAAAGAGCGCGTTACAAACACACAGGAGGAGCCGAACATGGCGCGAAGGCGACTGCCTGCATCCTTGCCGAAGCGCCGCAAATTGCCGTGCAGTGCAGACCCCGTTGACGAGATTGTACGCTTGTGAGGTCTAAAGTGCAGTCTGGATCAGACATCGAGCAAGTGCGCTTACGAAATGCGCACCCGTCGGGTCCTTCACAGGCAGCCACGGTCGGCGCCGGATCTGGTAGATTATATCAGTGCGGCAGCTTCCATAATGGCAGGAAGGCTTGCGCAAGCTGCTAGAGTTAAAAGCATTTCCTGGCTCCTTGCCCGCTTTCAAGCGGATCGACTATCCTCTGTCATTCCTGGTGCGAGCGGCTTAACATCCCTATACAAGCCTTGTGGTAGAGTATTAGCAGCCGCTGCTCCAAGGACGTCACGCGTCGGCGTAGAGTAAGCTGGTATTGCCACGTGTGTCCGTCTGGTGTAAGTGAGCGTGACTCGGGGGCGGGCGGTCGTTTTAGGGAGGCATCGTCCAACGGGACACTCCGCCGCGGACACCAAGTCACCCCGGGCCGGGG
>NW_027224459.1:0-24154 GCF_023699985.2 Odocoileus virginianus | reverse complement strand
CCAGGGGGTGGGAAGAGGCAGAGCCGACCTAGGATCACAGTGGGCCTCTTGCTCTCCCTGCTCCCCTGAGGCAGCTGGGACAAAGACGGCTTGGGCATCCACCCCGTTCTCCCCTCTTCCCTCTGCCAGAAGGCTCTGCCCCCTGGGCTATTGCAGTGGGAGACAGCCCCGCCACACCTTCCCACCCAGTACCTCATGAGGCCTAGGCCCGGGGGAAAGGCCCAGCGGGTTTGAGTTGGGGGTGGTGCCCGATTTGGACACACCCCCTGCGCCTGCCCCTTCGTGGGGCAGTAACCCGGGCGCCAGGAAGGGCCGGGGCAAGGCTGGCCCAAGGGCGGGGCTTTCCGGGGTTGTGCCTCTGTCCTGTGGGGCCTCCCGCAGCACCGGGCCCCTCCCTCCGGCGACCTCCCCCCCCTCCTCCAAAGGCCTTTTGGGGGAAGCATTTCTGGCCGGCTGTTCCCGCAAATCGCGCCAGCTCTGAAACCCGGGAGAAAAGTGTTTTTGGGGGGGGTCCTCCTCCGGGCCCATGGCCCCGAGCCTGGGGACCAGCTCGGGGGCCCACACTCCCAGGCCAAGGCCCAACTCCATGCACACGTCTGTTCCTGCCCCCTGCCCCTTCAGAGAGCTCGGCTGAGCCAGAGTCTGTCAGGCAGCTCCCTGGCAGCCCCAGCAGCTCCGCCTGGGTGGGAAGAGGCAGAGCCGACCTAGGATCACAGTGGGCCTCTTGCTCTCCCTGCTCCCCTGAGGCAGCTGGGGCAAAGACGGCGTGGGCATCCACCCCGTTGCTCCCCTCTTCCCTCTGCAAGAAGGCTCTGCCTCCTGGGACGTTGCAGTGTGGAGACAGCCCCTGCCAGCATCTTCCCACCCAGTAGGCCTCAGCTGAGGCCTAGGCCCAGGGGAAAGGCCCTAGCGGGGCTGAGTTGGGGTAGGTGCCCGTGCATGTCTGGACACACAACCTGCAGTCTGCCCGTTCGTGGGGCAGTAGCCTGGTCGCCAGGTAGGCCGGGGCAAGGCTGGCCAGGGCAGGGGCCTTCGCTGGGTTGTGCTCTGTCCTGTGGCATCCCAGCAGCACCGGCCCTCTCCCTCGCAGACCTCCGCCTGCCTCAAAGGGCTCCGTTTGGGGAAGCACTTGGCCGGCTGTTCCCGCAAAATCGCGCACCTACTGCTTGAAACCGGGAGAAAAGTGCTTTGGGGTGGTCCTCTCTCCGGGCCCATGGCCCGAGCCTGAGGGAGAGAGCAGACTCGTGGGGTCCACACTCCCAGGCCAAGGCACAACTCCATGCACACGTCTGTTCCTGCCCCCTGCCCCTTCAGAGAGCTCGGCTGAGCCAGAGTCTGTCAGGCAGCTCCCTGGCAGCCCCAGCAGCTCCGCCTGGGTGGGAAGAGGCAGAGCCGACCTAGGATCACAGTGGGCCTCTTGCTCTCCCTGCTCCACTGAGGCAGCTGGGGCAAAGACGGCTTGGGCATCCACCCCGTTGCTCCCCTCTTCCCTCTGACCAAGAAGGCTTCTGCCTCCTGGGGACGTTGCAGTGTGGAGACACCCCTGCAAGTCACCCTTCCCACCCAGTAGGCCTCAGCTGAGGCCTAGGCCCCAGGGGAAAGGCCTAGCGGGCTGAGTTGGGGTAGGTGCCGTGGACGGGCATGTCTGGACACCTACGCCCTGCACCAGCTGCCTTCGTGGGGCAGTAGCCCTGGACGCCAGGAAGGCCGGGGCAAGGCTGGCCAAGGGCAGGGGCCTCGCTGGGTTGTGCCTCTGGCCTGTGGGGCCTCCCAGCAGCACCGGCCCTCTCCCTCCGGCAGACCTCCCCGCCAGCCTCCCAAGGCCGTTTGGGAAGCACTCTGGCCGGCTGTTCCCGCAAATCGCGCACACTGCTCTGAATCCCGGGAGAAAAGAGCTTTGGGGTGGTCCTCTCCCCGGGCCCATGGCCCCGAGCCTTGGCGACCAGCTTCTGGGGTCCACACTCCCAGGCCAAGGCCCAACTCCATGCAGACGTCTGTTCCTGACCCCTGCCCCTTCAGAGAGCTCGGCTGAACCAGAGTCAGTCAGGCAGCTCCCTGGCAGGCCCAGCAACACCGCCTGTGTTGGAAGGGGCAGAGCCGACCTAGGAACACTGTGGGCCTCTTGCTCTCCCTGCTCCCCTGAGGCAGCTGGGGCAAAGACGGCTTGGGCTTCCTCGCCGTTGCTCCCCTCTTCGCTCTGCCTGTAGGCTCTGCCTCCTGGGTCGTTGCAGTGTGGTGACAGCCCCTGCCAGCACCTTCCCACCAGTATGGCCTCAGCTGAGCCTAGGCACAGTGAAAGGCCCGTAGCGGGCTGAGTTTGGGTAGGTTCCCGTGCATGTCTCGACACAATCCCTGCAGCCTGCCCCTTCGTGGGCAGTAGCCCTGGACGCCAGGAAGGCCTGGGCAAGGCTGGCCAAGGGCAGGGGCCTCGCTGGGTTGTGCCTCTGGCCTGTGGGGCCTCCCAGCAGCACCGGCCCTCTCCCTCCGGCAGACCTCCCCGCCTGCCTCCAAAGGCCGTTTGGGAAGCACTCTGGCCGGCTGTTCCCGCAAATCGCGCACACTGCTCTGAAACCCGGGAGAAAAGTGCTTTGGGGTGGTCCTCTCTCCGGGCCCATGGCCCCGAGCCTGGGGACCAGCTCGGGGGTCCACACTCCCAGGCCAAGGCCCAACTCCATGCACACGTCTGTTCCTGCCCCCTGCCCCTTCAGAGAGCTCGGCTGAGCCAGAGTCTGTCAGGCAGCTCCCTGGCAGCCCCAGCAGCTCCGCCTGGGTGGGAAGAGGCAGAGCCGACCTAGGATCACAGTGGGCCTCTTGCTCTCCCTGCTCCCCTGAGGCAGCTGGGGCAAAGACGGCTTGGGCATCCACCCCGTTGCTCCCCTCTTCCCTGTGCCAGAAGGCTCTGCCTCCTGGGACGTTGCAGTGTGGAGACAGCCCCTGCCAGCACCTTCCCACCCAGTAGGCCTCAGCTGAGGCCTAGGCCCAGGGGAAAGGCCCTAGCGGGGCTGAGTTGGGGTAGGTGCCCGTGCATGTCTGGACACACTCCTTGCAGCCTGCCCCTTCGTGGGGCAGTAGCCCTGGACGCCAGGAAGGCCTGGGAAAGGCTGGCCAAGGGCAGGGGCTTCGCTGGGTTGTGCTCTTGCCTGTGTTGGGCCCTCCAGCAGCAACGGCCTCTCCTCCGGTTACACCTCCCCGCCTGCCTCCAAAGGCCGTTTGGAAGCACTCTGGCCGGCTGTTCCCGCAATCGCGCACAACTGCTCTGAAACCCGAGTTGAAAAGTGCTTTGTGTGTTGGTCCTCTCACCGAGGCCCCATGGCCCGAGCTGGGACCAGCTCGGGGTCCACACTCCAGGCAGTCCCCCCAACTCCATGCACACGTCTGTTCCTGCCCCCTGCCCCTTCAGAGAGCTCGGCTGAGCCAGAGTCTGTCAGGCAGCTCCCTGGCAGCCCCAGCAGCTCCGCCTGGGTGGGAAGAGGCAGAGCCGACCTAGGATCACAGTGGGCCTCTTGCTCTCCCTGCTCCCCTGAGGCAGCTGGGGCAAAGACGGCTTGGGCATCCACCCCGTTGCTCCCCTCTTCCCTCTGCCAGAAGGCTCTGCCTCCTGGGACGTTGCAGTGTGGAGACAGCCCCTGCCAGCACCTTCCCACCCAGTAGGCCTCAGCTGAGGCCTAGGCCCAGGGGAAAGGCCCTAGCGGGGCTGAGTTGGGGTAGGTGCCCGTGCATGTCTGTAGACACACTCCCTGCAGCCTGCCCCTTCGTGGGGCAGTAGCCCTGGACGCCAGGAAGGCCTGGGCAAGGCTGGCCAAGGGCAGGGGCCTCGCTGGGTTGTGCCTCTGGCCTGTGGGGCCTCCCAGCAGCACCGGCCCTCTCCCTCCGGCAGACCTCCCCGCCTGCCTCCAAAGGCCGTTTGGGAAGCACTCTGGCCGGCTGTTCCCGCAAATCGCGCACACTGCTCTGAAACCCGGGAGAAAAGTGCTTTGGGGTGGTCCTCTCTCCGGGCCCATGGCCCCGAGCCTGGGGACCAGCTCGGGGGTCCACACTCCCAGGCCAAGGCCCAACTCCATGCACACGTCTGTTCCTGCCCCCTGCCCCTTCAGAGAGCTCGGCTGAGCCAGAGTCTGTCAGGCAGCTCCCTGGCAGCCCCAGCAGCTCCGCCTGGGTGGGAAGAGGCAGAGCCGACCTAGGATCACAGTGGGCCTCTTGCTCTCCCTGCTCCCCTGAGGCAGCTGGGGCAAAGACGGCTTGGGCATCCACCCCGTTGCTCCCCTCTTCCCTCTGCCAGAAGGCTCTGCCTCCTGGGACGTTGCAGTGTGGAGACAGCCCCTGCCAGCACCTTCCCACCCAGTAGGCCTCAGCTGAGGCCTAGGCCCAGGGGAAAGGCCCTAGCGGGGCTGAGTTGGGGTAGGTGCCCGTGCATGTCTGGACACACTCCCTGCAGCCTGCCCCTTCGTGGGGCAGTAGCCCTGGACGCCAGGAAGGCCTGGGCAAGGCTGGCCAAGGGCAGGGGCCTCGCTGGGTTGTGCCTCTGGCCTGTGGGGCCTCCCAGCAGCACCGGCCCTCTCCCTCCGGCAGACCTCCCCGCCTGCCTCCAAAGGCCGTTTGGGAAGCACTCTGGCCGGCTGTTCCCGCAAATCGCGCACACTGCTCTGAAACCCGGGAGAAAAGTGCTTTGGGGTGGTCCTCTCTCCGGGCCCATGGCCCCGAGCCTGGGGACCAGCTCGGGGGTCCACCGACTCCCAGGCCAAGGCCCAACTCCATGCACACGTCTGTTCCTGCCCCCTGCCCCTTCAGAGAGCTCGGCTGAGCCAGAGTCTGTCAGGCAGCTCCCTGGCAGCCCCAGCAGCTCCGCCTGGGTGGGAAGAGGCAGAGCCGACCTAGGATCACAGTGGGCCTCTTGCTCTCCCTGCTCCCCTGAGGCAGCTGGGGCAAAGACGGCTTGGGCATCCACCCCGTTGCTCCCCTCTTCCCTCTGCCAGAAGGCTCTGCCTCCTGGGACGTTGCAGTGTGGAGACAGCCCCTGCCAGCACCTTCCCACCCAGTAGGCCTCAGCTGAGGCCTAGGCCCAGGGGAAAGGCCCTAGCGGGGCTGAGTTGGGGTAGGTGCCCGTGCATGTCTGGACACACTCCCTGCAGCCTGCCCCTTCGTGGGGCAGTAGCCCTGGACGCCAGGAAGGCCGGGGCAAGGCTGGCCAAGGGCAGGGGCCTCGCTGGGTTGTGCCTCTGGCCTGTGGGGCCTCCCAGCAGCACCGGCCCTCTCCCTCCGGCAGACCTCCCCGCCTGCCTCCAAAGGCCGTTTGGGAAGCACTCTGGCCGGCTGTTCCCGCAAATCGCGCACACTGCTCTGAAACCCGGGAGAAAAGTGCTTTGGGGTGGTCCTCTCTCCGGGCCCATGGCCCCGAGCCTGGGGACCAGCTCGGGGGTCCACACTCCCAGGCCAAGGCCCAACTCCATGCACACGTCTGTTCCTGCCCCCTGCCCCTTCAGAGAGCTCGGCTGAGCCAGAGTCTGTCAGGCAGCTCCCTGGCAGCCCCAGCAGCTCCGCCTGGGTGGGAAGAGGCAGAGCCGACCTAGGATCACAGTGGGCCTCTTGCTCTCCCTGCTCCCCTGAGGCAGCTGGGGCAAAGACGGCTTGGGCATCCACCCCGTTGCTCCCCTCTTCCCTCTGCCAGAAGGCTCTGCCTCCTGGGACGTTGCAGTGTGGAGACAGCCCCTGCCAGCACCTTCCCACCCAGTAGGCCTCAGCTGAGGCCTAGGCCCAGGGGAAAGGCCCTAGCGGGGCTGAGTTGGGGTAGGTGCCCGTGCATGTCTGGACACACTCCCTGCAGCCTGCCCCTTCGTGGGGCAGTAGCCCTGGACGCCAGGAAGGCCTGGGCAAGGCTGGCCAAGGGCAGGGGCCTCGCTGGGTTGTGCCTCTGGCCTGTGGGGCCTCCCAGCAGCACCGGCCCTCTCCCTCCGGCAGACCTCCCCGCCTGCCTCCAAAGGCCGTTTGGGAAGCACTCTGGCCGGCTGTTCCCGCAAATCGCGCACACTGCTCTGAAACCCGGGAGAAAAGTGCTTTGGGGTGGTCCTCTCTCCGGGCCCATGGCCCCGAGCCTGGGGACCAGCTCGGGGGTCCACACTCCCAGGCCAAGGCCCAACTCCATGCACACGTCTGTTCCTGCCCCCTGCCCCTTCAGAGAGCTCGGCTGAGCCAGAGTCTGTCAGGCAGCTCCCTGGCAGCCCCAGCAGCTCCGCCTGGGTGGGAAGAGGCAGAGCCGACCTAGGATCACAGTGGGCCTCTTGCTCTCCCTGCTCCCCTGAGGCAGCTGGGGCAAAGACGGCTTGGGCATCCACCCCGTTGCTCCCCTCTTCCCTCTGCCAGAAGGCTCTGCCTCCTGGGACGTTGCAGTGTGGAGACAGCCCCTGCCAGCACCTTCCCACCCAGTAGGCCTCAGCTGAGGCCTAGGCCCAGGGGAAAGGCCCTAGCGGGGCTGAGTTGGGGTAGGTGCCCGTGCATGTCTGGACACACTCCCTGCAGCCTGCCCCTTCGTGGGGCAGTAGCCCTGGACGCCAGGAAGGCCTGGGCAAGGCTGGCCAAGGGCAGGGGCCTCGCTGGGTTGTGCCTCTGGCCTGTGGGGCCTCCCAGCAGCACCGGCCCTCTCCCTCCGGCAGACCTCCCCGCCTGCCTCCAAAGGCCGTTTGGGAAGCACTCTGGCCGGCTGTTCCCGCAAATCGCGCACACTGCTCTGAAACCCGGGAGAAAAGTGCTTTGGGGTGGTCCTCTCTCCGGGCCCATGGCCCCGAGCCTGGGGACCAGCTCGGGGGTCCACACTCCCAGGCCAAGGCCCAACTCCATGCACACGTCTGTTCCTGCCCCCTGCCCCTTCAGAGAGCTCGGCTGAGCCAGAGTCTGTCAGGCAGCTCCCTGGCAGCCCCAGCAGCTCCGCCTGGGTGGGAAGAGGCAGAGCCGACCTAGGATCACAGTGGGCCTCTTGCTCTCCCTGCTCCCCTGAGGCAGCTGGGGCAAAGACGGCTTGGGCATCCACCCCGTTGCTCCCCTCTTCCCTCTGCCAGAAGGCTCTGCCTCCTGGGACGTTGCAGTGTGGAGACAGCCCCTGCCAGCACCTTCCCACCCAGTAGGCCTCAGCTGAGGCCTAGGCCCAGGGGAAAGGCCCTAGCGGGGCTGAGTTGGGGTAGGTGCCCGTGCATGTCTGGACACACTCCCTGCAGCCTGCCCCTTCGTGGGGCAGTAGCCCTGGACGCCAGGAAGGCCTGGGCAAGGCTGGCCAAGGGCAGGGGCCTCGCTGGGTTGTGCCTCTGGCCTGTGGGGCCTCCCAGCAGCACCGGCCCTCTCCCTCCGGCAGACCTCCCCGCCTGCCTCCAAAGGCCGTTTGGGAAGCACTCTGGCCGGCTGTTCCCGCAAATCGCGCACACTGCTCTGAAACCCGGGAGAAAAGTGCTTTGGGGTGGTCCTCTCTCCGGGCCCATGGCCCCGAGCCTGGGGACCAGCTCGGGGGTCCACACTCCCAGGCCAAGGCCCAACTCCATGCACACGTCTGTTCCTGCCCCCTGCCCCTTCAGAGAGCTCGGCTGAGCCAGAGTCTGTCAGGCAGCTCCCTGGCAGCCCCAGCAGCTCCGCCTGGGTGGGAAGAGGCAGAGCCGACCTAGGATCACAGTGGGCCTCTTGCTCTCCCTGCTCCCCTGAGGCAGCTGGGGCAAAGACGGCTTGGGCATCCACCCCGTTGCTCCCCTCTGATCCCTCTGCCAGAAGGCTCTGCCTCCTGGGACGTTGCAGTGTGGAGACAGCCCCTGCCAGCACCTTCCCACCCAGTAGGCCTCAGCTGAGGCCTAGGCCCAGGGGAAAGGCCCTAGCGGGGCTGAGTTGGGGTAGGTGCCCGTGCATGTCTGGACACACTCCCTGCAGCCTGCCCCTTCGTGGGGCAGTAGCCCTGGACGCCAGGAAGGCCTGGGCAAGGCTGGCCAAGGGCAGGGGCCTCGCTGGGTTGTGCCTCTGGCCTGTGGGGCCTCCCAGCAGCACCGGCCCTCTCCCTCCGGCAGACCTCCCCGCCTGCCTCCAAAGGCCGTTTGGGAAGCACTCTGGCCGGCTGTTCCCGCAAATCGCGCACACTGCTCTGAAACCCGGGAGAAAAGTGCTTTGGGGTGGTCCTCTCTCCGGGCCCATGGCCCCGAGCCTGGGGACCAGCTCGGGGGTCCACACTCCCAGGCCAAGGCCCAACTCCATGCACACGTCTGTTCCTGCCCCCTGCCCCTTCAGAGAGCTCGGCTGAGCCAGAGTCTGTCAGGCAGCTCCCTGGCAGCCCCAGCAGCTCCGCCTGGGTGGGAAGAGGCAGAGCCGACCTAGGATCACAGTGGGCCTCTTGCTCTCCCTGCTCCCCTGAGGCAGCTGGGGCAAAGACGGCTTGGGCATCCACCCCGTTGCTCCCCTCTTCCCTCTGCCAGAAGGCTCTGCCTCCTGGGACGTTGCAGTGTGGAGACAGCCCCTGCCAGCACCTTCCCACCCAGTAGGCCTCAGCTGAGGCCTAGGCCCAGGGGAAAGGCCCTAGCGGGGCTGAGTTGGGGTAGGTGCCCGTGCATGTCTGGACACACTCCCTGCAGCCTGCCCCTTCGTGGGGCAGTAGCCCTGGACGCCAGGAAGGCCTGGGCAAGGCTGGCCAAGGGCAGGGGCCTCGCTGGGTTGTGCCTCTGGCCTGTGGGGCCTCCCAGCAGCACCGGCCCTCTCCCTCCGGCAGACCTCCCCGCCTGCCTCCAAAGGCCGTTTGGGAAGCACTCTGGCCGGCTGTTCCCGCAAATCGCGCACACTGCTCTGAAACCCGGGAGAAAAGTGCTTTGGGGTGGTCCTCTCTCCGGGCCCATGGCCCCGAGCCTGGGGACCAGCTCGGGGGTCCACACTCCCAGGCCAAGGCCCAACTCCATGCACACGTCTGTTCCTGCCCCCTGCCCCTTCAGAGAGCTCGGCTGAGCCAGAGTCTGTCAGGCAGCTCCCTGGCAGCCCCAGCAGCTCCGCCTGGGTGGGAAGAGGCAGAGCCGACCTAGGATCACAGTGGGCCTCTTGCTCTCCCTGCTCCCCTGAGGCAGCTGGGGCAAAGACGGCTTGGGCATCCACCCCGTTGCTCCCCTCTTCCCTCTGCCAGAAGGCTCTGCCTCCTGGGACGTTGCAGTGTGGAGACAGCCCCTGCCAGCACCTTCCCACCCAGTAGGCCTCAGCTGAGGCCTAGGCCCAGGGGAAAGGCCCTAGCGGGGCTGAGTTGGGGTAGGTGCCCGTGCATGTCTGGACACACTCCCTGCAGCCTGCCCCTTCGTGGGGCAGTAGCCCTGGACGCCAGGAAGGCCTGGGCAAGGCTGGCCAAGGGCAGGGGCCTCGCTGGGTTGTGCCTCTGGCCTGTGGGGCCTCCCAGCAGCACCGGCCCTCTCCCTCCGGCAGACCTCCCCGCCTGCCTCCAAAGGCCGTTTGGGAAGCACTCTGGCCGGCTGTTCCCGCAAATCGCGCACACTGCTCTGAAACCCGGGAGAAAAGTGCTTTGGGGTGGTCCTCTCTCCGGGCCCATGGCCCCGAGCCTGGGGACCAGCTCGGGGGTCCACACTCCCAGGCCAAGGCCCAACTCCATGCACACGTCTGTTCCTGCCCCCTGCCCCTTCAGAGAGCTCGGCTGAGCCAGAGTCTGTCAGGCAGCTCCCTGGCAGCCCCAGCAGCTCCGCCTGGGTGGGAAGAGGCAGAGCCGACCTAGGATCACAGTGGGCCTCTTGCTCTCCCTGCTCCCCTGAGGCAGCTGGGGCAAAGACGGCTTGGGCATCCACCCCGTTGCTCCCCTCTTCCCTCTGCCAGAAGGCTCTGCCTCCTGGGACGTTGCTGTGTGGAGACAGCCCCTGCCAGCACCTTCCCACCCAGTAGGCCTCAGCTGAGGCCTAGGCTCAGGGGAAAGGCCCTAGCGGGGCTGAGTTGGGGTAGGTGCCCGTGCATGTCTGGACACCACTCCTGCAGCCTGCCCCTTCGTGGGGCAGTAGCCCTGGACGCCAGGAAGGCCGGAGCATGGCTGGCAAGGGCAGGGGTCCTCGCATGGTTGTGCCTTATGGCTGTGGGGCCTCCCAGCAGCACGGCCCTCCTCCCTCCGGTTACACTCCCCGCCTGCCTCCAAAGGCCGTTTTGTAATCACTCTGGCCGGCTGTTCCAGCAAATCGCGCACTCTGCTCTGAAACCCGGGAGAAAAGTGCTTCGGGGTGGTCCTCTCTCCGGGCCCATGGTCCCGAGCCTGGGGACCAGCTCCTGGGTCCACACTCCCAGGCCAAGGCCCATCTCCATGCACACGTCTGTTCCTGCCCCCTGCCCCCCTTCAGAGAGCTCGGCTGAGCCAGAGTCTGTCAGCAGCTCCTGGCACGCCCAGCAGCTCCGCTCCTGGGTGGGAAGAGGCAGAGCCGACCTAGGATCACAGTGGGCCGCTGGCTCTCCCTGCTCCCTGAGGCAGCTGGGGCAAAGACGGCTTGGGCCTCCACCCCGTTGCTCCCCTCTTCCCTCTGCCAGAAGGATCTGCCTCCTGGGACGTTGCAGTGGGGAGACAGCCCCTGCCAGCACCTTCCACCCAGTAGGCCTCAGCGAGGCCTAGGCCAGGGGAAATGGCACCTAGCGGGCCTGTGTTGGGGTAGGTGCCCGTGCATGTTCTGGACACCACTCCCTGCAGGCCTGCCCCTTGGTGGGGCAGTAGCCCTGGACGCCAGGAAGGCCGGGGCAAGGCTGGCCAAGGGCAGGGGCTTCGCTGGGTTGTGCCTCTGGCCTGTGGGGCCTCCCAGCAGCACCGGCCCTCTCCCTCCGGCAGGACCTCCCAGCCCTGCCTCCAAAGGCCGTTTGGGAAGCACTCTGCGGCCTTTCCGCAAATCGCGCACACTGCTCTGCTAAACCCGGGAGGAAAGTGCTTCTGGGGGTGGTCCTCTCTCCGGGCCCTTGGCCCGGAGCCTGGGGACCAGTCGGGTGTCCACACTCCCAGGCCAAGGCAGAACTACATGTACACGTCTCTTCCTGCCCCCTGCCCCTTCAGAGAGCTCGGCTGAGCCAGAGTCTGTCAGGCAGCTCCCTGGCAGCCCCAGCAGCTCCGCCTGGGTGGGAAGAGGCAGAGCCAACCTAGGATCACAGTGGGCCTCTTGCTCTCCCTGCTCCCCTGAGGCAGCTGGGGCAAAGACGGCTTGGGCATCCACCCCGTTGCTCCCCTCTTCCCTCTTGCCAGAGGCTCTGCCTCCTGGGACGTTGCAGTTGTGGAGACACTGCCAGCTCCTTCCCACCAGTAGCCTCAGCTTGAGGCCTAGGTCCAGGGAAAGGCCCTAGCGGGGCTCAGTTGTGGTACGTGCCCGTGCATGTCTGGACACAGACCCTGCAGCCTGTCCCTTCGGGGGGCAGTAACCCTGGACGCCAGGAAGCCCTGGGCAAGGCTGGCCCAGGTCAGGGGTCTCGCTGGGTTGTGCCTCGGGCACTGTGGGCCTCCCAGGAGCACCGGCCCTATCCCTCGGACAGACCTCCCGCCTGCTCCAAGGCCGTTGGGAAGCACTCTTGCCGGCTGTTCCCGCAAATCGCGCACACTGCTCTGAAACCCGGGAGAAAAGTGCTTTGGGGTGGTCCTCTCTCCGGGCCCATGGCCCCGAGCCTGGGGACCAGCTCGGGGGTCCACACTCCCAGGCCAAGGCCCAACTCCATGCACACGTCTGTTCCTGCCCCCTGCCCCTTCCGAGAGCTCGGCTGAGCCAGAGTCTGTCAGGCAGCTCCCTGGCAGCCCCAGCAGCTCCGCCTGGGTGGGAAGAGGCAGAGCCGACCTAGGATCACAGTGGGCCTCTTGCTCTCCCTGCTCCCCTGAGGCCGGGGGTCCACACTCCCAGCCAAGGCCCAACTCCATGCACACGTCTGTTCCTGCCCCCTGCCCCTTCAGAGAGCTCGGCTGAGCCAGAGTCTGTCAGGCAGCTCCCTGGCAGCCCCAGCAGCTCCGCCTGGGTGGGAAGAGGCAGAGCCGACCTAGGATCACAGTGGGCCTCTTGCTCTCCCTGCTCCCCTGAGGCAGCTGGGGCAAAGACGGCTTGGGCATCCACCCCGTTGCTCCCCTCTTCCCTTTGCAGAAGCTCTGCCTCCGGGACGTTGCAGTGTGGAGACAGCCCCTGCCAGCACGCTTTCCCACCCGTAGGCACTCAGCTTGAGGGCTAGGCCCAGGGGATAAGCCCTAGCGGGGCTGAGTTGGGGTAGGGTGCCGTGCATGTACTGGACACTGCCTGGGGGCTTCGCTGGGTTGTGCCTCTGGCCTGTGGGGCCTCCCAGCAGCACCGGCCCTCTCCCTCCGGCAGACCTCCCCGCCTGCCTCCAAAGGCCGTTTGGGAAGCACTCTGGCCGGCTGTTCCCGCACATCGCGCACACTGCTCTGAAACCCGGGAGAAAAGTGCTTTGGGGTGGTCCTCTCTCCGGGCCCATGGCCCCGAGCCTGGGGACCAGCTCGGGGGTTCACACTGCCAGGTCAAGGCCCAAGTCCATTCACACGTCTGTTCCTGCCCCCTGGAACTTCAGAGAGCTCGGATGAGACAGAGTCTGTCAGGCAGCTCCCTGGCAGCCCCAGCAGCTCCGACTGGGTGGGAAGAGGCAGAGCCGACCTAGGATCACAGTGGGCCTCTTGCTCGACCTAGGATCACAGTGGGCCTCTTGCTCTCCCTGCCCCCCTGGGCAGCTGGGGCAAAGACGGTTTGGGGGCATCCACCCCGTTGCTCCCCTTTTTCCTCGCCAGAAGGCTCTGCCCCCCCGGGGGACGTTCCCCGTGGGGGAGACAGCCCCTCCCGCCCCTTTTCCCCCCCATTGGGGGCCTCAGCTGGGGCCCTAGGCCCGGGGGAAACCCCCCTAGGGGGGGGCGGGAGGGGGGGGTAGGTGCCCGTGCATGTCTGGACCCTTTTCCCTGAAAGCCTGCCCCTTCTTTGGGGCAGTAGCCCGGGACGCCAGGAAGGCCGGGGGGGAAAGGGGCGGGCCAAAGGGGGCGGGGGGCCTCGTGGGTTGTCCCTCGGGCCTGGGGGGCCCCCCAGCAGCACCGGCCCCTCCCCCTTCGGAAAAGGGACCCCCGCCGGGCCTCAAAGGCCTTTTTGGGAAGCACTTGGCGGTTTGTTCCCGCAAATCGGCACATCCCTTCAAAAACCCCGGGGAGAAAAAGGTGTTTTGGGGGGGGGCCCTTTTTCCCCGGGCCCAGGGCCCCCGAGCCGGGGGACCAGTCGGGGGCCCACACTCCCGGGCCCAAGGGGCCCAACTCCATGCAACGTCTGTTTTCCCCCCTGCCCCTTAAAGAGAGCTGGGCCCTTGGAGCCAGAGTCTTTTTCAGGCAGCTCCCTGGCACCCCAGCGTTTCCCCTGGGTGGGAAGGGGGGCAGAGCCACCTAGGATCACAGTGGGCCTCTTGTCTCCCGGCTCCCCTGGGGCCCAGCTGGGGAAAAAAGGAAGGCTTGGGATCCACCCCTTTGGGCTCCCCCTTCCTTTTCCCAAAAGGGCTCGGGCCTTGGGACGTTGCAGTGTGGGGGACAGCCCTGCCAGCATTTTTCCCCAAACCCGGGTAGGCCTCAGCTGAGGTGGGGCCCGGGGGAAAAAGGCCCAAGGGGGGCTAAATTTGGGGGGGGAAAGGCCCCCCGTGCATTTTCTGGACACACCCGGGCAGCCTGCCCCCTTCGTTGGGCAGTAGCCCTGGACCCCGGGGGAAGGGCCCGGGGGAAGGGGCTGGAAGGGGGCGGGGGCCTCCTGGGTTGTGCCTCGGGGCCTGTGGGGCCTCCCAGCGAAAGGGGCCCTTTTCCCTCGGCCCGGGGCCCTCCCGCCCTCCCCAAAACCCTTTTTGGGGGAAGCACTTGGGCCCCGGGGCCTTTTTCCCCGCAAAATCGCCCCCCACTGTTTCTAAAAACCGGGGGAAAAAAGGGGCTTTGGGGGTGGTCCTCTTTTCCGGGCCCAGGGCCCCCCGACCTGGGGACCAGCTGGGGGTCCCCCACCCCCCGGGGGCCAAAGGGGCCCCAAACTCCACCCCACAGGGTCTTTTCCCGGGCCCCCTGCCCCTTCAGAGAGCTCGGCTGAGCCAGGGTCTGTCAGGCAGCTCCCTGGCAGCCCCAGCAGCCCCGCCTGGGTGGGAAGAGGGCAGGCCCCGCCCTGGGATCACAGGGGGGCCTCTTGCTCTCCCTCCCTCCCCCCTAGGAGCTGGGGGAAAGGGGGACGGCTTGGGCACCCCACCCCGTTGCCCCCCTCTTCCCTCGGGCCAGAAGGCTCGGGCCTCCTGGGTTTTTCCCAGGGGTGGAGCAGCCCCTGCCGCACCTCCCCACCCAGTGGCCTCAGCTGGGGCCCTTTGGGGCCCGGGGAAAAAGGGCCCCTAGCGGGGCTGGGGGGGGTTTGGTGCCCGTGCATGTCTGGACCCCCACCCCCCGCCCCTTTGCCCCTTGGGTGGGGCAGTACCGGGGGACGCCAGGGAAGGGCCCGGGGGCAAGGGGGCCCAAAAGGGGCCCGGGGGCCCTTTGGGGCCTGGGTTTTTGCCTTGGTGGGGGGGCCTCCCAGCTCCCACCGGCCCTCCCCCTTCCGGCGGGCCCCCCCGGCCTGCCTCCAAAGGCCTTTTGGGGAAAGCACTCTGGCCCGGCTGTTCCCCCCAAAATCGCCCCACACTGCTCTAAAAAACCGGGGAGAAAAGGTTTTGGGGGGGGTCCTTTTCCCGGGGCCCCATGGCCCCGACCTGGGGACCAGTGGGGGGGTCCACACTCCCAGGCCAGGCCCAACTCCTGCCCCAGGGTCTGTTCCTCCCCCTGCCCCTTCTGGGGGTTCGGCTGAGCCGGGTCTGTCAGGCAGCTCCCTGGCCCCCCCAGAAAAGCTCCGCCGGGGTGGGAAGAGGAAAAGGGCCGACCTAGGATCAAAAGGGGGGCCTCTTGCTCCCCCTTTGCCCCCCTTGGGGAGCGGGGGAAAAAGGGGGAACGGCTTGGGCATCCCCCCCCGTTGTTTTCCCCTTTTTCCTCTCCCGGGAAGGCTTCCCCCTGGGGACGTTGCAGTGTGGAGAACCCCTCCCAAAGCCCCTTTTCCCCCCCCGTGGGGCCTCAGCTGGGGCCCTGGGCCCAGGGGGGAAAGGCCCTGGGCGGGGTGAGGGGGGGTAGGTGCCCTTTCCCTTTGTTGGACCCCACTCCCTGCACCCTGCCCCTTCGTGGGGCAGTAGCCTGGACGGCCCCAACTCCATGCACACGTCTGTTCCTGCCCCCTGCCCCTTCAGAGAGCTCGGCTGAGCCAGAGTCTGTCAGGCAGCTCCCTGGCAGCCCCAGCAGCTCCGCCTGGGTGGGAAGAGGCAGAGCCGACCTAGGATCACAGTGGGCCTCTTGCTCTCCCTGCTCCCCGGGGAGCTGGGCCAAAGAGGGCTTGGGCATCCACTCCATTGCTCCCCTCTTCCCTTTGCCAGAAGTCTCTGCCCCCTGGGACGTTGCAGTGTGGAGACAGCCCTGCCGAACCCCCCCCACCAGTAGGCCTAGCTGGGCCTGGCCCAGGGGAAAGGCCCAGGGGGGCTGATTTGGGGGTAGGTGCCCGTGCATTCTGGACACCTCCCTGCACCTGCCCTTCGTGGGGCGAAACCCTGGACGCCGGGAAGGCCGGGGGGGGCTGGCCAAGGGCGGGGTGCGGGGTTTGCCTCGGTTTTGGGGCCTCCCAGGCCCCGGGCCCCTCTCCCCCCGGCAACCCCCCCCGCCTCCCTCCAAGGCCGTTTGGGAAGCACTCTGGCCGGGCTGTTCCCGCAAATCGCCACACTGCTCTGAAACCCGGGGGAAAAAAAGGCTTTGGGGTGGCCCCCTTCTCTCCGGGCCCAGGGCCCCCGAGCCTGGGACCAGCTCGGGGGTCCACACTCCCTGGCCAAGGCCCAACTCCATGCACACGTCTGTTCCTGCCCCCTGTCCCCTTCAGAGAGCTCGGCTGAGCCAGAGTCTGTCAGGCAGCTCCCTGGCAGCCCCAGCAGCTCCGCCTGGGTGGGAAGTGGCAGAGCCGACCTAGGATCACAGTGGGCCTCTTGCTCTCCCTGCTCCCCTGAGGCAGCTGGGGCAAAGACGGCTTGGGCATCCACCCCGTTGCTCCCCTCTTCCCTCTGCCAGAAGGCTCTGCCTCCTGGGACGTTGCAGTGTGGAGACAGCCCCTGCCAGCACCTTCCCACCCAGTAGGCCTCAGCTGAGGCCTAGGCCCAGGGTAAAGGCCCTAGCGGGGCTGAGTTGGGGTAGGTGCCCGTGCATGTCTGGACACACTCCCTGCAGCCTGCCCCTTCGTGGGGCAGTAGCCCTGGACGCCGCGAAGGCCTGGGCAAGGCTGGCCCAAAGGGCAGGGCCTCGCGGGGTTTGTCCCTCTGGCCTGTGGGCCTTTCCCCAGCAGCAGGGGCCCTCTCCCCCCGGCGACTCCCCCCCCTGCCTCCAAAGGGTTTGGAAGCACTCGGCCGGCTGTTCCCCAAATCGCGCACACTGCTCTAAAACCCGGAGAAAATGTTTTGGGGGTGGCCTCCCCCCGGGCCCAGGCCCCGACCCGGGGGACCCTGGGGGGTCCCACTCCCAGGAACCCCAATCCATGCACCGTTGTTCCTCCCCCCGCCCCTTCAAAAAACCCTCGCTGAGCAGGTCTGTCAGGCACTCCCGGGCAGCCCCACACTCCCCTGGGGGGGAAAGGGGCGAGCCGACCTAGGATACAGTGGGCCTCTTGCCCCCCCCCGCTCCCTGAGGCAGTGGGGCAAAGACGGCTTGGGCACCCACCCCGTTGCTCCCCTCTTCCCTCTGCCAGAAGGCTCTGCCTCCTGGGCGTTGCAGTGTTGAGACAGCCCCTGCCAGCACCTCCCGTCCAAGTAGGCCTCAAATGATGCCTAGGACCAGGGGAAAGGCCCTAGCGGGGCTGAGTTTGGCGTAGGTGCCCGTGCATGTCTGGACACACTCCCTGCAGCCTGCCCTTCGTGGGGCTGTAGCCCTGACGACAGGGAACGGCCTGGGCAAGGCTGGCAAGGGCAGGGGCCTCGACTGGAGTTGTGCCTTCTGGCCTTGTGGGGGCCTCCCAGCAGCACGGCCTCTCCTCCGAGACCTCCCCGCCTGCCTCCAAAGGCCGTTTGGGAAGCACTCTGGCCGGCTGTTCCCGCAAATCGCGCACACTGCTCTGAAACCCGGGAAAAGTGCTTTGGGGTGGTCCTCTCTCCGGGCCCATGGCCCCGAGCCTGGGGACCAGCTCGGGGGTCCACACTCCCAGGCCAAGACCCAACTCCATGCACACGTCTGTTCCTGCCCCCTGCCCCTTCAGAGAGCTCGGCTGAGCCAGAGTCTGTCAGGCAGCTCCCTGGCAGCCCCAGCAGCTCCGCCTGGGGTGGGAAGAGGCAGAGCCGCCTAGGATCTAGTGGGCCTCTTGCTCTCCCTGTCCCTGAGGCCGATGGGGGCAAAAGGAGGGCTTGGCATCCACCTGTTTGCTCCCCTATTCCCTCTGGCCAGAAGGCTCGGCATCTGGACGTTGCACAAGTGTGGAGACAGCACTGCCAGCACCTTCCCACCCAGTAGCCTCAGCTGTGGCCTAGGCCCAGTGGGAGAAAAGGCCCTAGCGGGGCTGAGTCGGGGTAGGTTGCCCGTGCCATGTCTGACACACACACTGACAGCCTGCCCCGTTAGTGGGCAATAGCCAGCTGGACGCAGGAACCGGCCTGGGCATGGCTGGACAAGGGCAGGGCCTCGCTGGGTTGTGCCTCTGGCCTGTGGGGCCTCCCAGCAGATCCGGCCCTCTCCCTCTGGCAGACCTCCACGCCTGCCTCCAAAGGCCGTTTTGGAATCACTCTGGCCGGCTGTTCCGCAAATCGCGCACATGCTCTGAAACCCGGAAGAAAAGTGCTTTGGGGTGGTCCTCTCTCGGGCCCATGGCCCCGAGCCTGGGGACCAGCTCGGGGGTCCACACTCCCAGGCCAAGGCCCAACTCCATGCACACGTCTGTTCCTGCCCCCTGCCCCTTCAGAGAGCTCGGCTGAGCCAGAGTCTGTCAGGCAGCTCCCTGGCAGCCCCAGCAGCTCCGCCTGGGTGGTAAGAGGCAGAGCCGACCTAGGATCACAGTGGGCCTCTTGCTCTCCCTGCTCCCCTGAGGCAGCTGGGGCAAAGACGGCTTGGGCATCCACCCCGTTGTTGGGCCTCCCAGCAGACCGGAACCTCTCCTACGGCAGACCTTCACGCTGCCTCAAAGGCCGTTTTTGGGAAGCACTCTGGGCCGGCGTCCCGCAAATTCGCGCACACTGCTATGAAAAAACCCCGGGAGAAAAGTGCTTGGGGTGGTCCTCTCTCCGAGCCCATGGCCCGAGCCTGGGGACCAGCTCGGGGTCCACTCCCCAGGCATAGACCCAACTCCATGCACACGTCTGTCCTGCCCCTGCACCTTCAGAGAGCTCGACTGAGCCACAGAGTCCTGTCTGGCAGCTCCCTGTAAGCCCAGCAGCTACGCCTGGGTGGGAAGAGCAGGAGTCGACTACGATCACAGTGGGGCCTATTGCTCATCCCTGCTCCCCTGAGCAGGCGGGGGCAAAGACCGGCTTGGGCAATCCACCTTGTTGCTCCCCTCTTCCCTCTGCCAGAAGGCTCTGCCTCCTGGGACGTTGCCTGTGTGGAGACAGCCCTGCCAGCACCTTCCACACAGTATGCCTCAGCTGTGGCCTAGGCCGGGGAAAGGCCCTAGAGGGGCTGAGCGGGGGTAGGAGTGCCCGTGCATGTCTGGACACACACCCTGCAGCTGCCCCTTGTGGGCAATAGCTGGACGCCAGGAAGGCGCTGGGCAAGGGTGGCAAGGGCAGGGGGCCTCGCTGGGGTTGTGCCTCTGGCCTGTGGGGCCTCCCAGCAGAACCGGCCCTCTCCCTCCGGCAGACCTCCCCGCCTGCCTCCAAAGGCCGTTTGGGAAGCACTCTGGCCGGCTGTTCCCGCAAATCGCGCACACTGCTCTGAAACCCGGAAGAAAAGTGCTTTGGGGTGGTCCTCTCTCCGGGCCCATGGCCCCGAGCCTGGGGACCAGCTCGGGGGTCCACACTCCCAGGCCAAGGCCCTACTCCATGCACACGTCTGTTCCTGCCCCCTGCCCCTTCAGAGAGCTCGGCTGAGCCAGAGTCTGTCAGGCAGCTCCCTGGCAGCCCCAGCAGCTCCGCCTGGGTGGCGAAGAGGCAGAGTGCCGACCTAGGTCACAGTGGGCCTCTTGCTCTCCCTGGTCCCCTGAGGCAGCTGGGGCAAAGACGCTTCGGGCATCCACCCCGTTTGCTCCCTTTACCTCTCCCAGAAGGCTCTGCTCTGGTGACGTTTGCAGTGTGGAGACAGCCCTGCCAGCACCTTCCCACCCAGTAGCCTCAGCTGAGGCCTAGGCCCAGGGAAAGGCCCTAGCGGGGCTGAGTGATGAGGGAGGTGCCGTGCATATCTGGAACACTCCCTGCAGCCTGCCCCTTCGTTTTGAGTGCAGTAAGCCCTGGAAAGCCAGGAAGCCGGGGGCAAGGCTGGTCAAGGGCGGGGCCTCGCTGGGTTGTGCCTCTGGCCTGTGGGGCCTCCCAGCAGCACCGGCCCTCTCCCTCCGGCAGACCTCCCCGCCTGCCTGCCTCCCCAACAAAAAAAAAAAAAAAAAAAAAAAAAAAAAAAAAAAAAAAAAAAAAACGAAATAAAAAAAAAAAAAAAAAAAAAAAAAAAAAAAAAAAAAAAAAAAAAAAAAAAAAAAAAAAAAAAAAAAAAAAAAAAAAAAAAAAAAAAAAAATGTGGAGACAGCCCCTGCCACACCTTCCACCAGTGGCCGCAGCTGAGGCCTTAGGCCCAGGGAGAAAGGACCTAGCGGGGCTTGAGTGGGGTTAGGTGCTCCGTGACCATGTCTGGACACACTCCCTGCAGGCTGGGGCCCTTCGTGGGGCAGTAGCCTTGGACGCCAGGAAGGCCGGGCAAGGCTGGCCAAGGGCAGGGGCCTCGCTGGGTTGTGCCTCTGGCCTGTGGGGCCTCCCAGCAGATCCGGCCCTCTCCCTCCGGCAGACCTCCCCGCCTGCCTCCAAAGGCCGTTTGGGAAGCACTCTGGACGGCTGTTCCCGCAAATCGCGCACACTGCTCTGAAACCGGGGAGAAAAGTGCTTTGGGGTGGTCCTCTCTCCGGGCCTATGGCTCCGAGCCTGGGGACAGATAGGGGGTCACACTCCAGGCCAAGAACCAACTCCATTGCACACGTCTGTTCCCTGCCCCCTGCACCTTCAGAGAGATGGCTGGAGCAGGAGTCTGTCAGGCAGCTCCCTGTCGCCCTAGCAGCTCCGCCTGGTTGGAAGAGCAGAAGACCGACTAGTGATCACAGTGGGCCTCTTTTGCTCTCTGATCCCCTGAGGCAGATGGAGGCAAAGACGGCCTTGGGCATCCACCCTGTTGCTCCCGCTCTTCCCTCTGCCAGAAGGCTCTGGCCCCTGGGACGTTGCAGTGTGGAGACAGCCCTGCCGAGCAACCTTTCCACCCAGTAGGCTCAGCTGTGGCTAGGCCCAGGGGAAAGGCCCTAGCGGGGCTTGAGTCGGGGGTAGGTGGCCGTGCATGTCTGGACCACACACCCTGCAGCCTGCCCTTTCGTGGGCAATAGCCCTGGACGCCAGGAAGGCCTGGGCAAGGGCTGGCCAAAGGGCGAGAGGCCTCGCTGGGTTGTGCCTAGGCTGTGGGGGCCTCCCAAGCAGCACGGCCCTCTCCCTCCGAGACCTCACCGCCTGCATCCAAGGCCGTTTTGGAAGCACTCTGCCGGCTGTTTCCCGCAATCGCGCACACTGCTCTGAAACCCGGGAGGAAAGTGCTTTGGGTGTGGTTTTCTCTCCGGGCCCATGGCCCGAGCCTGGGGACAGCTCGGGGGTCACACTCTCAGGCCAAGCCCAAACTCTTGCACACGTCTGTTCCTGCCCTGCCCCTTCAGAGAGCTCGGCCTGAGCCAGGTCTGTCTGGCAGCTCCTGGCAGCCCCAGCTGCTCGCCTGGGTAGGGAAGAGGCAGAGAGAGCCGACCTTGGTTCACAGTGGCTCTTGCTCTCCCTGCTCCCCTGAGGCAGCTGGGGCACAAGAACGGCTTGGGCATCCACCACGTTGCTCCTCTTCCCTATGCCAGAAGCTCTGCCTCCTTGGAACGTTGCTGTGTGGAGACAGCCCCTGCCTGCACCTCCACCCAGTAGGCCTCAGTGAGGCTAGGCCCAGGGTGGAAAGGCCCCTAGCAGGGGCTGAGTTGGGGTAGGTGCTGTGCATGTCTGACACACTCCCTGCAGCCTGCCCCTTCGTTTGGCAGTAGCCCTGGACGCCAGGAAGGCCGGGGCGAAGGCTGGCAAAAGGGGCAGGCGGCCCTCGTTGGGTTGTGCCTCTGGCCTGTGGGGCCTCGCAGCAAGCACCGGCCGTCTCCCTCCGGCAGACCTTCCCGCATTGCCTCCAAGGCCGTTGGACAGCATATCTGGCCGCCTGTTCCTGCAAATCGCGCACACTGCTCTGAAACCGGGAGGGGAAAAGTGCTTTGGGGTGGTCTCTCTCCCGGGCCATGGGCCCCGGATCCTGGGGACCAGCTCGGGGGGTCCACACTCCAGGCAAGGCCAACTCCATGCACACGTCTGTTCCTGCCCCCGGCACCTTTCAGAGAGTCGGGAGCCAGAGTCTGGTCTGGCTGCTCCCTGGCAGCCCCAGTAACTCCGCCTGGGTGGGAAGAGGCAGTGCCGACCTAGGATCAGAGTGGGCCTCTTACTGTCCCTGCATCCCTGAGGCAGCTGGGGCAATGAGCGGTTTGGGCATCCACCCTTTTGCTCCCCTCTTCCCTCTCCCAGAAGGCACTCCCTCCTGGGACTTGCAGTGTGGAGACGCCCCTCCCACACCTTCCCACCCAGTGGGCCTCACGGGGCCCTGGGCCCCGGGGGAAAAGGGCCCCTAGCGGGGCTGATCGGGGGAGGGCCCTGCATGTCTGGACCACACCCTGCAGCCTGCCCCCTTCGGGGGGCAATAGCCCTGGACGCCAGGAAGGCCTGGGAAAGGGGCGGGCCAAGGGGCAGGGGCCTCCTGGGTTTTGCCTCGGGCCTGTGGGGCCTCCCAGCAGCACCGGGCCCCCCCCTCCGGCAACCCCCCCGCCTGCCTCCAAAGGCCTTTTGGGGAAGCATCGGGCCCGGGTTTTCCCGAAAATGCCCAAAAGCTCGAAACCCGGAGAAAAGTGTTTTGGGGGTGGTTTTCTTCTGGGGGGGCCCCAGGGCCCCGAGCCGGGGGACCAGCTCGGGGGTCCACACTCCCAGGCCAAGGCCCAACTCCATGCACACGTCTGTTCCTGCCCCCCTCCCCCTCTCCGAGAGCTCGGCTGAGCCAGGTCTGTAGGCACCCCCCTGGCAGCCCCAGCATCCCCCTGGGGGGGGAGGCGGCCGACCTGGGATCACAGTGGGCCTCTTGCCCCCTGCTCCCCTGAGGCAGCGGGGAAAAGACGGTTGGGGCACCACCCCGTTGCTCCCCTCTTCCCCCTCTGCCAAAGGGCTCTGCCTCCTGGACTTGCAGGTGGAACAGCCCCCCAGCCCTTCCCACCCAGTGGGCCTCAGCTGGGGCAAAGGCCCGGGGGAAAGCCCTAGCGGGGCTGAGTTGGGTAGGTGCCCGTGCATGCTGGACAACTCCCTGCCTGCCCCTTGTGGGGGCTACCCGGGACGAAGGAACCCCGGGCAAGGCTGGCCAAGGGCGGGGGCCCCCTCGCTGGGTTGTGCCGGGCCCTTTGGGGGGCCCCCCAGCAGCCCCGGCCCCCTCTCCCTCCGGCAGACCCCCCGCCTGCCTCCAAAGGCCGTTTGGGAACACTCTCCGGCTGTTCCCCAAATGCGCACTTGCTCTGAAACCCGGGGGAGAAAAGTGCTTTGGGGTGGCCCCTTTCTCTCCGGGCCCGGGCCCCCCGACCTGGGGACCAGCTCGGGGGTCCACACTCCCAGGCCAAGGCCCAACTCCATACCGTCTGTTCCTCCCCCCCTGCCCCTTCAAGCTCGGCTGAGCCAGAGTCTGTCAGGCACTCCCGGCACCCCACAGTCCCCCGGGGTGGGAAGAGGCAACCCGACCTAGGATCAAGGGGGCCTTGCCTCCCTCTCCCCTGAGGCAGCGGGGGCAAAAGGGCTTGGGCTCCATCCCGTTGCCCCCTTTCCCCTCTGCCAGAAAGTTTCCCCTCCGGGGGACTTGCGTGGGAGACACCCCTGCCAGCACCTTACACCCATGGCCCCTCAGCTGGGGCCTGGGCCCAGGGGAAAGGCCCCTAGGGGGGGCGGGTTTTGGGGTGGGTGCCCGTGCAGTCTGGACACACTCCCGCCCCTGCCCCTTCGGGGGGGGCAGTACCCCCTGGACGCCGGAGGCCTGGCAAGGGGGCCCAAAGGGGCAGGGGCCTCGCGGGGTTGTGCCTTGGCCTGGGGGGGCCCCCCAGCAGCACCGCCCTCTCCCTCCGGCGACCTCCCCCCCCTGCCTAAAAAGGGCCCTTTTGGGGAAGCACTCGGGCCGGCGTTCCCGAAAATCGCGCACACTGCTCTGAAACGCGGGAGAAAAGGGGGCTTTGGGGTGGTCCTTCTCTCCGGGCCCAGGGCCCCCCGACCTGGGGACCAGCTGGGGGGGTCCACACTCCCAGGCCAAGGCCCAACCCATGCACAGTCTTTTTCCTGCCCCCTGCCCCCTTCAGAGACTCGGCTGAGCCAGAGTCTTGTCAGGCAGCTCCCTGGCACCCCAGCAGCTCCGCCTGGGTGGGAAGAGGCAGAGCCACCTAGGATCACATTTGGCCTTTTGCCTCCCTGCCCCCCGAGGGCGGGGCAAAGAGGCTTGGGGCACCATCCCGTTG
The DNA here is from genome assembly GCF_023699985.2 of Odocoileus virginianus. Lineage (NCBI taxonomy): Eukaryota > Metazoa > Chordata > Mammalia > Artiodactyla > Cervidae > Odocoileus > Odocoileus virginianus. The sequence goes on along the minus strand of NW_027224459.1, from coordinate 383 downwards.
CTCCCCTCTTCCCTCTCCCAGAAAGGGCTCTCCCTCCTGGGACATTGCAGTGGGGAGACACCCCCCTGCCACCCAACTTCCCCCCCAGTGGGCCTCAGCTGGGCCTAGGCCCGGGGGGAAAGGCCCTAGGGGGGCGAGTTGGGGTGGGTGCCCGTGCATGTCTGGACACACTCCCTGCACTCCCCTTCGGGGGGCAACCCCCTGGACCCAGGAAGGCCTGGGCAAGGCTGGCCAAGGGCGGGGCCTCGCGGGGTTGTGCCTCTGGCCTGTGGGGCCTCCCACAGCACCGGCCCTCCTCCCCCCGGGCAGACATCCCCGCCTGCCTCCAAAGGCCGTTTGGGAAGCACTCTGGCCGGCCTTTCCCGCAAATCGCGCACACTGCT
>NW_027224458.1:0-25184 GCF_023699985.2 Odocoileus virginianus | reverse complement strand
CCGAGCTCTCTGAAGGGGCAGGGGGCAGGAACAGACGTGTGCATGGAGTTGGGCCTTGGCCTGGGAGTGTGGACCCCCGAGCTGGTCCCCAGGCTCGGGGCCATGGGCCGGAGAGAGGACCACCCCAAAGCACTTTTCTCCCGGGTTTCAGAGCAGTGTGCGCGATTTGCGGGAACAGCCGGCCAGAGTGCTTCCCAAACGGCCTTTGGAGGCAGGCGGGGAGGTCTGCCGGAGGGAGAGGGCCGGTGCTGCTGGGAGGCCCACAGGCCAGAGGCACAACCCAGCGAGGCCCTGCCCTTGGCCAGCCTTGCCCAGGCCTTCCTGGCGTCCAGGGCTACTGCCCCACGAAGGGGCAGGCTGCAGGGAGTGTGTCCAGACATGCACGGGCACCTACCCCAACTCAGCCCCGCTAGGGCCTTTCCCCTGGGCCTAGGCCTCAGCTGAGGCCTACTGGGTGGGAAGGTGCTGGCAGGGGCTGTCTCCACACTGCAACGTCCCAGGAGGCAGAGCCTTCTGGCAGAGGGAAGAGGGGAGCAACGGGGTGGATGCCCAAGCCGTCTTTGCCCCAGCTGCCTCAGGGGAGCAGGGAGAGCAAGAGGCCCACTGTGATCCTAGGTCGGCTCTGCCTCTTCCCACCCAGGCGGAGCTGCTGGGGCTGCCAGGGAGCTGCCTGACAGACTCTGGCTCAGCCGAGCTCTCTGAAGGGGCAGGGGGCAGGAACAGACGTGTGCATGGAGTTGGGCCTTGGCCTGGGAGTGTGGACCCCCGAGCTGGTCCCCAGGCTCGGGGCCATGGGCCCGGAGAGAGGACCACCCCAAAGCACTTTTCTCCCGGGTTTCAGAGCAGTGTGCGCGATTTGCGGGAACAGCCGGCCAGAGTGCTTCCCAAACGGCCTTTGGAGGCAGGCGGGGAGGTCTGCCGGAGGGAGAGGGCCGGTGCTGCTGAGGAGGCCCCACAGGCCAGAGGCACAACCCAGCGAGGCCCCTGCCCTTGGCCAGCCTTGCCCAGGCCTTCCTGGCGTCCAGGGCTACTGCCCCACGAAGGGGCAGGCTGCAGGGAGTGTGTCCAGACATGCACGGGCACCTACCCCAACTCAGCCCCGCTAGGGCCTTTCCCCTGGGCCTAGGCCTCAGCTGAGGCCTACTGGGTGGGAAGGTGCTGGCAGGGGCTGTCTCCACACTGCAACGTCCCAGGAGGCAGAGCCTTCTGGCAGAGGGAAGAGGGGAGCAACGGGGTGGATGCCCAAGCCGTCTTTGCCCCAGCTGCCTCAGGGGAGCAGGGAGAGCAAGAGGCCCACTGTGATCCTAGGTCGGCTCTGCCTCTTCCCACCCAGGCGGAGCTGCTGGGGCTGCCAGGGAGCTGCCTGACAGACTCTGGCTCAGCCGAGCTCTCTGAAGGGGCAGGGGGCAGGAACAGACGTGTGCATGGAGTTGGGCCTTGGCCTGGGAGTGTGGACCCCCGAGCTGGTCCCAGGCTCGGGGCCATGGGCCCGGAGAGAGGACCACCCCAAAGCACTTTTCTCCCGGGTTTCAGAGCAGTGTGCGCGATTTGCGGGAACAGCCGGCCAGAGTGCTTCCCAAACGGCCTTTGGAGGCAGGCGGGGAGGTCTGCCGGAGGGAGAGGGCCGGTGCTGCTGGGAGGCCCCACAGGCCAGAGGCACAACCCCGCGAGGCCCCTGCCCTTGGCCAGCCTTGCCCAGGCCTTCCTGGCGTCCAGGGCTACTGCCCCACGAAGGGGCAGGCTGCAGGGAGTGTGTCCAGACATGCACGGGCACCTACCCCAACTCAGCCCCGCTAGGGCCTTTCCCCTGGGCCTAGGCCTCAGCTGAGGCCTACTGGGTGGGAAGGTGCTGGCAGGGGCTGTCTCCACACTGCAACGTCCCAGGAGGCAGAGCCTTCTGGCAGAGGGAAGAGGGAAGCAACGGGGTGGATGCCCAAGCCGTCTTTGCCCCAGCTGCCTCAGGGGAGCAGGGAGAGCAAGAGGCCCACTGTGATCCTAGGTCGGCTCTGCCACTTCCCACCCAGGCGGAGCTGCTGGGGCTGCCAGGGAGCTGCCTGACAGACTCTGGCTCAGCCGAGCTCTCTGAAGGGGCAGGGGGCAGGAACAGACGTGTGCATGGAGTTGGGCCTTGGCCTGGGAGTGTGGACCCCCGAGCTGGTCCCCAGGCTCGGGGCCATGGGCCCGGAGAGAGGACCACCCCAAAGCACTTTTCTCCCGGGTTTCAGAGCAGTGTGCGCGATTTGCGGGAACAGCCGGCCAGAGTGCTTCCCAAACGGCCTTTGGAGGCAGGCGGGGAGGTCTGCCGGAGGGAGAGGGCCCGTGCTGCTGGGAGGCCCCACAGGCCAGAGGCACAACCCAGCGAGGCCCCTGCCCTTGGCCAGCCTTGCCCAGGCCTTCCTGGCGTCCAGGGCTACTGCCCCACGAAGGGGCAGGCTGCAGGGAGTGTGTCCAGACATGCACGGGCACCTACCCCAACTCAGCCCCGCTAGGGCCTTTCCCCTGGGCCTAGGCCTCAGCTGAGGCCTACTGGGTGGGAAGGTGCTGGCAGGGGCTGTCTCCACACTGCAACGTCCCAGGAGGCAGAGCCTTCTGGCAGAGGGAAGAGGGGCAACGGGGAGGATGCCCAAGCCGTCTTTGCCCCAGCTGCCTCAGGGGAGCAGGGAGAGCAAGAGGCCCACTGTGATCCTAGGTCGGCTCTGCCTCTTCCCACCCAGGCGGAGCTGCTGGGGCTGCCAGGGAGCTGCCTGACAGACTCTGGCTCAGCCGAGCTCTCTGAAGGGGCAGGGGGCAGGAACAGACGTGTGCATGGAGTTGGGCCTTGGCCTGGGAGTGTGGACCCCCGAGCTGGTCCCCAGGCTCGGGGCCATGGGCCCGGAGAGAGGACCACCCCAAAGCACTTTTCTCCCGGGTTCAGAGCAGTGTGCGCGATTTGCGGGAACAGCCGGCCAGAGTGCTTCCCAAACGGCCTTTGGAGGCAGGCGGGGAGGTCTGCCGGAGGGAGAGGGCCGGTGCTGCTGGGAGGCCCCACAGGCCAGAGGCACATCCAGCGAGGCCACTGCCTTGGCCAGCCTTGCCCAGGCCTTCCTGGCGTCCAGGGCTACTGCCCCACGAAGGGGCAGGGTGCAGGGAGTGTGTCCAGACATACATGGGCACCTAACCCACCTCAGCCCCGCTAGGGCCTTTCCCCTGGGGCCTAGGCCTCAGCTGCGGCCTACGGGGTGGGAAGGTGCTGGCAGGGGCGGTCTCCACACTGCAACGTCCCAGGAGGGAGAGCTTTCTGGCAGAGGGAAGAGGGGAGCAACGGGGTGGATGCCCAAGCCGTCTTTGCCCCAGCTGCCTCAGGGGAGCAGGGAGAGCAAGAGGCCCACTGTGATCAGGTCGGCTCTGCCATTCCACCAGGCGGACTGCTGGGGCTGACAGGGAGCTGGCCTGTACAGACTCTGGCTGCCTCTGCTGAGGCCTACTGGGTGGGAAGGTGCTGGCAGGGGCTGTCTCCACACTGCAACGTCCCAGGAGGCAGAGCCTTCTGGCAGAGGGAAGAGGGGAGCAACGGGGTGGATGCCCAAGCCGTCTTTGCCCCAGCTGCCTCAGGGGAGCAGGGAGAGCAAGAGGCCCACTGTGATCCTAGTTCGGCTCTGCCTCTTCCCACCCAGGCGGAGCTGCTGGGGCTGCCAGGGAGCTGCCTGACAGACTCTGGCTCAGCCGAGCTCTCTGAAGGGGCAGGGGGCAGGAACAGACGTGTGGCATGAGGTTGCGCCTTGGCCTGGAGTGTGGACCCCCGAGCTGGTCCCCCAGGCTCGGGGCCATGGCCCGGAGAGAGGACCACCCAAAGCATTTTCTCCGGGTTTCAGAGCAGTGTGCGCGATTTGCGGGAACAGCCGGCCAGTGTGCTTCCCAAACGGCCTTTGGAGGCAGGCGGGGAGGTCTGCCGGAGGGAGAGGGCCGGTGCTGCTGGGAGGCCCCACAGGCCAGAGGCACAACCCAGCGAGGCCCCTGCCCTTGGCCACAGCCTTGCCCAGGCCTTCCTGGCGTCCAGGGCTACTGCCCCACGAAGGGGCAGGCTGCAGGGAGTGTGTCCAGACATGCACGGGCACCTACCCCAACTCAGGCCCGCTAGGGCCTTTCCCCTGGGCCTAGGCCTCAGCTGAGGCCTACTGGGTGGGAAGGTGCTGGCAGGGGCTGTCTCCACACTGCAGCGTCCCAGGAGGCAGAGCCTTCTGGCAGTGGAAGAGGGGAGAAAAGGGGTGGATGCCCAAGCCCTCTTTGCCACAGCTGCCTCAGGGGAGCAGGGAGAGCAAGAGGCCCACTGTGATCCTAGGTCAGCTCTGCCTCCTCCCACCCAAGCGGAGCCTGCTGGGCTGCAGGAGCTGCTGACAGACACTGGCTCAGCCGCGCCCTCTGAAGGGGCAGGGGGCAGGCACAGCCGTGTGCATGGAGTTGGGCCTTGGCCTGGAAGTGTGGACCCCGAGCTGGTCCCCAGGCTCGGGGCCATGTGCCCGGAGAGAGGACCACCCCAAAGCACTTTTCTCCCAGGTTTCAGAGCAGTGTGCGCGATTTGCGGGAACAGCCGCCCAGAGTGCTTCCAAAACGGCCTTCGGAGGCAGGCGGGGAAGTCTGCCGGAGGGAGAGGGCCGGTGCGTTTACTGGGAGGCCCACAGGCCAGAGGCAAGCCCAGCGAGCCCCTGCCCTTGGCCACCTTTGCCCGGGCCTTTCTGGCGTCAGGGGTACTGCCCCACGAAGGGGCAGGCTGCAGGGAGTGTGTCCAGACATGCACGGGCACCTACCCCAACTCAGGCCCGCTAGGGCCTTTCCCCTGGGCCTAGGCCTCAGCTGAGGCCTACTGGGTGGGCAGGTGCTGGCAGGGGCTGTCTCCACACTGCAACGTCCCAGGAGGCAGAGCCTTCTGGCAGAGGGAAGAGGGGAGCAACGGGGTTGATGCCCAAGGCCGTCTTTGCCCAGCTGCTCAGGGGAGCAGGGAGAGCAAGAGGCCCACTGTGATCTAGGTCGGCTCTGCCTCTTCCCACCCAGGCGGAGCTGCTGGGGCTGCCAGGGGGATGCCTGACAGACTCTGGCTCAGCCGAGCTCTCTGGAAGGGGGCAGGGGGCTGAGAAAACAGAGTGCGCATGGAGTTGGGCCTTGGCCTGGGATGTGTGGACCCGAGCTGGTCCCCAGGCTCGGGGCCATGGGCCCGGAGAGAGGACCTCCCCAAAGCAATTTTCTCCCGGGTATCAGAGCAGTGTGCGCGTTTTTGCGGGGAACTTCGGCCAGCGTGCTTCCTAACGGCCTTTGGAAGCTGGCCGGGAGGGTCTGCCGAGGGAGAGGGCCGGTGTGCTGGAGGCCCACAGGCCAGAGCACAACCCAGCGAGGCCCCTGCCCTTTAGAGAGCTCGGCTGAGCCAGAGTCGTCAGCAGCCCCCTGGCAGGCCCAGAGCTCGCGCTGGGTGGGAAGAGGCAGGGCCGACCTAGGATCACAGTGGGCCTCTTGCTCTCCCTGCTCCCCTGGAGGGCAGGTGGGGGCAAAAGACGGCTTGGGCATCCACCCCGTTGCACCCCTCTTCCCTCTGCCAGAAGGCTCTGCTCCTTGGGACGTTGCAGTATGAAGACAGCCCCTGCCAGGACCTTCAACCAGTAGGCCTCAGCTGAGGCCTAGGCCCAGGGGAAAGGCCCTAGCGGGGCTGAGTTGGGGTAGGTGCCCGTGCATGTCTGGACACACTCCCTGCAGCCTGCCCCTTCGTGGGGCAGTAGCCCTGGACGCCAGGAAGGCCTGGGCAAGGCTGGCCAAGGGCAGGGGCCTCGCTGGGTTGTGCCTCTGGCCTGTGGGGCCTCCCAGCAGCACCGGCCCTCTCCCTCCGGCAGAACTCCCCGCCTGCCTCCAAAGGCCGTTTGGGAAGCACTCTGGCCGGCTGTTCCCGCAAATCGCGCACACTGCTCTGAAACCCGGGAGAAAAGTGCTTTGGGGTGGTCCTCTCTCCGGGCCCATGGCCCCGAGCCTGGGGACCAGCTCGGGGGTCCACACTCCCAGGCCAAGGCGCAACTCCATGCACACGTCTGTTCCTGCCCCCTGCCCCTTCAGAGAGCTCGGCTGAGCCAGAGTCTGTCAGGCAGCTCCCTGGCAGCCCCAGCAGCTCCGCCTGGGTGGGAAGAGGCAGAGCCGACCTAGGATCACAGTGGGCCTCTTGCTCTCCCTGCTCCCCTGAGGCAGCTGGGGCATAGACGGCTTGGGCATCCACCCCGTTGCTCCCCTCTTCCCTCTGCCAGAAGGCTCTGCCTCCTGGGACGTTGCAGTGTGGAGACAGCCCCTGCCAGCACCTTCCCACCCCGGGGCATGGCTGGGCCAAGGGAGGGCGCTCGCTGGTGGTTGTGCCTCTGGCCTGTGGGGCCTCCCAGCAGCACGGGCCCTCTCCCTCCGGCAGACCTCCCGCCTGCCTCCCAAAGGCCGTTTGGAAGACTCTGGCGGCTGTTCCCGCAAATCGCGCACACTGCTCTGAAACCCGGGAGAAAAGTGCTTTGGGGTGGTCCTCTCTCCGGGCCCATGGCCCCGAGCCTGGGGACCAGCTCGGGGGTCCACACTCCCAGGCCAAGGCAGAACTTCATGCACACGTCTGTTCCTGCCCCCTGCCCCTTCAGAGAGCTCGGCTGAGCCAGAGTCTGTCAGGCAGCTCCCTGGCAGCCCAGCAGACTCCGCCTGGGTGGGAAAGAGGCAGAGCCGACCTAGGATACAGTGGGCCTCTTGCTCTCCCTGCTGCCCTGTGGCAGCTGGGGCAAAGACGGGTTGGGCATCCACCCCGTTGACTCCCTCTTCCCTCTGCCAGAAGGCTCTGCCTCTGGGTACGTTGCAGTGTGGAGACAGCCCCATGCCGAGCACCTTCCCACCCAGTAGGCCTCAGCTGAGGCCTAGGCCAGTGGAAAGGGCCCTAGCGGGGCCTGAAGTTGGGTAGGTACCCGTGCATGTATGGGACCACACTCCCTGAACCTGCCATCTTTCATGGGGCAGTTAGCCCTGGACGCCAGGGATGGCCGGGAAGGCTGGCCCAAGGGCAGGGGCCTCGCTGGCGTTGTGCTCTGGCTGTGGGGCCCTCCCCAGCCAGCAACGGGCCCTCTCCTCCGGCAGACCTCCCGCCATGCCTCCATAAGGCCGGTTTGGGAATTCACTCTGGCCGGGCTGTTCCCGCAAATCGCGCACACTGTCTCTGAACCAGGAGAATGTGCTTTGGGGGTGGTCCTCGTTCCGGGCCCATTGCCCCGAGCCTGTGGGACCAGCTCGGGGGTCCACAATCAGGCCAGAGCCCCTCAACTCCATGCTCACGTCTGTTCTGCGCCCCACTGCCCTTCAGAGAATAGCTGAGCCAGAGGCTCTGTCAGCAGCTCCCTGGCCAGCCCCAGCAGCTGCCGCCTGGGTGCGAGATGTGGCAGAGCGACCTAGGATCACAGTGGGCCTCTTGCTCTCCTGCTCCCCTGAGGCAGGCTGGGGCAATGACGGCTTGGGGATCACCGTTGCTCCCCTCTTTCCCCTCTGCCAGGAAGGCTTGCTCCTGGGACGTTGCAGTGTGGAGACAGCCCCTGCAGCAAAATCCTTCCCACCCAGTAGCTCAGCTGAGGCCCTAGGCCCAGGGGAAAGGCCCCTAGACGGGGCTGAGTTGTTGGGGTAGGTACCCGTGCATATCTGGACACACTCCCTGCAACTGCCCTTTCATGGAGGCAGTAGCCATGGGACGCAGAACGGCCGGGCAAGGCTGGCCAAAGGGCAGGGGGCCTCGCTGGGTTGTGCTTGGCCTGTGGGGCCTCCCAGCAGCACGGGCCCTCTCCTCGGCTGACCTCCCCGCCTGCCGCCAATAAGGCCGTTTGGGAAGCACTATGGCGGCCGTTCCCGCAAATCGCGGCACACTGCTCTGAAACCGGGAGAAAAAGTGCTTTGGGGGTGGTCCTCTCTCCGGGCCCATGGCCCCCGAGCTGGGGACCAGCTCGGGGGTCACACTCCCAGGCCAAGGCCCAAACTCCATTGCACACGTCTGGGTTCTGCCCCATGCCCCTTCAGGAGCTCGGCTGAGCCGGAAGTCTGTCAGGAAGCTCCCTGGCTAGCCCCAGCAGCTCCGCCTGGGTGGAGGAAGAGGCAGAGCCGACCTAGGGTCACAGTGGGCCACTTGCTCTCCCTCCTGCGCTGAGGTTGCTGGGGGCAAAGACGGCTTGGGCATCCACCCCGTTGCTCCCCTCTTCCCTCTGCCAGAAGGCTCTGCCTCCTGGGACGTTGCAGTGTGGAGACAGCCCCTGCCAGCACCTTCCACCCAGTAGGCCTCAGCTGAGGCCTAGGCCCAGGGGAAAGGCCCTACGCGGGGCTGAGTTGGGGTAGGTGCCCGTGCATGTCTGGACACGACTCCCATGCAGCCTGCCATTCGTGGGCGCAGTAGCCTGGGACGCCATTGGAAGGCCTGGGCAAGGCTGGCCAAGGGCCGGGGCCTCGCTGGGTTGTGCCTCTGGCTTGTGGGGCTACCAAGCAGCACGGGCCCTCTCCCTCCGGCAGACCTCCCGCTGCCTCCAAAGGGCCGTTTGGGAAACAATCTGGCCGGCTGTTCCCCGCAAATCGCGCACACTGCTCTGATCCCGGGAGAAAGAAAAGTGCTTTGGAGGTGGTCCTCTCTCGGCGCCCATTGCCCGAGCCTGGGGACCAGCTGGGGGACCCAACTCCTCAGGCCAAGGCTCCCAACCATGACACGTCTGTTCCTGCCCCCTGCCCCTTCAGAGAGCTCGCTGAGCCAGAGTCTGTCAGGCAGTCCCTGGCAGCCCCAGCAGCTCCGCCTGGGTGGGAAGAGGCAGAGCCGACCTAGGATCACAGTGGGCCTCTTGCTCTCCCTGCTCCCCTGAGGCAGCTGGGGCAAAGACGGCTTGGGCATCCACCCCGTTGCTCCCCTCTTCCCTCTGCCAGAAGGCTCTGCCTCCTGGGACGTTGCAGTGTGGAGACAGCCCCTTCCAGCACCTTCCCACCCAGTAGGCCTCGTGAGTCCTAGGCCCAGGGGGAAAGGGGGGCCCCTAGCGGGGGCTGGTTGGGGAGGTCTGGCCCGTGATGTCTGGACTCACTCCCTGCGCCTGCCCCTCGTGGGGCAGTAAGTTAGCCCTGACGCCAGGAAAGGCTGGGCAAGGCTGGCCAGGGCGGGGCCTCGCTGGGTTGTGCCTCTGGCCTGTGGGGCTCACAAGCAGCACCGGCCCTTCTCCCTCCGGCAGACCCTCCCCGCCTGCCTCCAAAGGCCCGTTTGGGAAGCACTCTGGCCGGGTGTTCCGCAAATCGCGGCACACTGTCTGCAAACACGGGAGAAAAGTGCTTTGGGGTGGTTCCTCTCTCCGGGCCCATGGCCCCGAGCCTGGGGACCAGCTCGGGGGTCCACACTCCCAGGCCAAGGCCCAACTCCATGCACACGTCTGTTCCTGCCCCCTGCCCCTTCAGAGAGCTCGGCTGAGCCAGAGTCTGTCAGGCAGCTCCCTGGCAGCCCCAGCAGCTCCGCCTGGGTGGGAAGAGGCAGAGCCGACCTAGGATCACAGTGGGCCTCTTGCTCTCCCTGTTCCCTGAGGCAGCTGGGGCAAAGACGGCTTGGGCATTCACCCCGTTGCTCCCTCTTCCTTCTGCCAAGAAGGCTTGGCTCCTGGGAACGTTGCAGTGTGGAGGACAGGCCCTGCCGGCACCTTACACCCAGTACCTCAAGCTGAGGCTCTAGGCCAGGGGAAAAGGACCTCACGGTGGCTGAGTTGGGGTAGGTGAACCGTGCATGTCTGGACACCCACTCCCTGCAGCCTGCCCTTCGTGAGGGCAGTGCTGGGGACGCCAGGAAGGCCTGGACAAGGCTGGCCAAGGGCAGGGGCCTCGATGGGTTGTGCCTCTGGCCTGTGGCGCCTCCCAGCAGAACCGGCCCTCTCCCTCTGGCACACCTCCCCGCCTGCCTCCAAAGGCCGTTTGGGAAGCACTCTGGCCGGCTGTTCCGCAAATCGCGCACACTGCTCTGAAACCCCGGGAGAAAAGTGCTTTGGGGTGGTCCTCTCTCCGGGCCCATGGCCCCGAGCCTGGGGACCAGCTCGGGGGTCCACACTCCCAGGCCAAGGCCCAACTCCATGCACACGTCTGTTCCTGCCCCCTGCCCCTTCAGAGAGCTCGGCTGAGCCAGAGTCTGTCAGGCAGCTCCCTGGCAGCCCCAGCAGCTCCGCCTGGGTGGGAAGAGGCAGAGCCGACCTAGGATCACAGTGGGCCTCTTGCTCTCCCTGCTCCCCTGAGGCAGCTGGGGCAAAGACGGCTTGGGCATCCACCCCGTTGCTCCCCTCTTCCCTCTGCCAGAAGGCTCTGCCTCCTGGGACGTTGCAGTGTGGAGACAGCCCCTGCCAGCACCTTCCCACCCAGTAGGCTCAGCTGAGGCCTAGGCCCAGGGGAAAGGCCCTAGCGGGGCTGAGTTGGGTAGGTGCCCGTGCATGTCTGGACACACTCCCTGCAGCCTGCCCCTTCGTGGGGCAGTAGCCCTGGACGCCAGGAAGGCCTGGGCAAGGCTGGCCAAGGGCAGGGGCCTCGCTGGGTTGTGCCTCTGGCCTGTGGGGCCTCCCAGCAGCACCGGCCCTCTCCCTCCGGCAGACCTCACCGCCTGCCTCCAAAGGCCGTTTGGGAAGCACTCTGGCCGGCTGTTCCCGCAAATCGCGCACACTGCTCTGAAACCCGGGAGAAAAGTGCTTTGGGGTGGTCCTCTCTCCGGGCCCATGGCCCCGAGCCTGGGGACCAGCTCGGGGGTCCACACTCCCAGGCCAAGGCCCAACTCCATGCACACGTCTGTTCCTGCCCCCTGCCCCTTCAGAGAGCTCGGCTGAGCCAGAGTCTGTCAGGCAGCTCCCTGGCAGCCCCAGCAGCTCCGCCTGGGTGGGAAGAGGCAGAGCCGACCTAGGATCACAGTGGGCCTCTTGCTCTCCCTGCTCCCCTGAGGCAGCTGGGGCAAAGACGGCTTGGGCATCCACCCCGTTGCTCCCCTCTTCCCTCTGCCAGAAGGCTCTGCCTCCTGGGACGTTGCAGTGTGGAGACAGCCCCTGCCAGCACCTTCCCCACCCAGTAGGCCTCAGCTGAGGCCTAGGCCCAGGGGAAAGGCGCCCTAGCGGGGCTGAGTTGGGGTAGGTGCCCGTGCATGTCTGGACACACTCCCTGCAGCCTGCCCCTTCGTGGGGCAGTAGCCCTGGACGCCAGGAAGGCCTGGGCAAGGCTGGCCAAGGGCAGGGGCCTCGCTGGGTTGTGCCTCTGGCCTGTGGGGCCTCCCAGCAGCACCGGCCCTCTCCCTCCGGCAGACCTCCCCGCCTGCCTCCAAAGGCCGTTTGGGAGCACTCTGGCCGGCTGTTCCCGCAAATCGCGCACACTGCTCTGAAACCCGGGAGAAAAGTGCTTTGGGGTGGTCCTCTCTCCGGGCCCATGGCCCCGAGCCTGGGGACCAGCTCGGGGGTCCACACTCCCAGGCCAAGGCCCAACTCCATGCACACGTCTGTTCCTGCCCCCTGCCCCTTCAGAGAGCTCGGCTGAGCCAGAGTCTGTCAGGCAGCTCCCTGGCAGCCCCAGCAGCTCCGCCTGGGTGGGAAGAGGCAGAGCCGACCTAGGATCACAGTGGGCCTCTTGCTCTCCCTGCTCCCCTGAGGCAGCTGGGGCAAAGACGGCTTGGGCATCCACCCCGTTGCTCCCTCTTCCCTCTGCCAGAAGGCTCTGCCTCCTGGGACGTTGCAGTGTGGAGACAGCCCCTGCCAGCACCTTCCCACCCAGTAGGCCTCAGCTGAGGCCTAGGCCCAGGGGAAAGGCCCTAGCGGGGCTGAGTTGGGGTAGGTGCCCGTGCATGTCTGGACACACTCCCTGCAGCCTGCCCCTTCGTGGGGCAGTAGCCCTGGACGCCAGGAAGGCCTGGGCAAGGCTGGCCAAGGGCAGGGGCCTCGCTGGGTTGTGCCTCTGGCCTGTGGGGCCTCCCAGCAGCACCGGCCCTCTCCCTCCGGCAGACCTCCCCCGCCTGCCTCCAAAGGCCGTTTGGGAAGCACTCTGGCCGGCTGTTCCCGCAAATCGCGCACACTGCTCTGAAACCCGGGAGAAAAGTGCTTTGGGGTGGTCCTCTCTCCGGGCCCATGGCCCCGAGCCTGGGGACCAGCTCGGGGGTCCACACTCCCAGGCCAAGGCCCAACTCCATGCACACGTCTGTTCCTGCCCCCTGCCCCTTCAGAGAGCTCGGCTGAGCCAGAGTCTGTCAGGCAGCTCCCTGGCAGCCCCAGCAGCTCCGCCTGGGTGGGAAGAGGCAGAGCCGACCTAGGATCACAGTGGGCCTCTTGCTCTCCCTGCTCCCCTGAGGCAGCTGGGGCAAAGACGGCTTGGGCATCCACCCCGTTGCTCCCCTCTTCCCTCTGCCAGAAGGCTCTGCCTCCTGGGACGTTGCAGTGTGGAGACAGCCCCTGCCAGCACCTTCCCACCCAGTAGGCCTCAGCTGAGGCCTAGGCCCAGGGGAAAGGCCCTAGCGGGGCTGAGTTGGGGTAGGTGCCCGTGCATGTCTGGACACACTCCCTGCAGCCTGCCCCCTTCGTGGGGCAGTAGCCCTGGACGCCAGGAAGGCCTGGGCAAGGCTGGCCAAGGGCAGGGGCCTCGCTGGGTTGTGCCTCTGGCCTGTGGGGCCTCCCAGCAGCACCGGCCCTCTCCCTCCGGCAGACCTCCCCGCCTGCCTCCAAAGGCCGTTTGGGAAGCACTCTGGCCGGCTGTTCCCGCAAATCGCGCACACTGCTCTGAAACCCGGGAGAAAAGTGCTTTGGGGTGGTCCTCTCTCCGGGCCCATGGCCCCGAGCCTGGGGACCAGCTCGGGGGTCCACACTCCCAGGCCAAGGCCCAACTCCAGGCACACGTCTGTTCCTGCCCCCTGCCCCTTCAGAGAGCTCGGCTGAGCCAGAGTCTGTCAGGCAGCTCCCTGGCAACCCAGCAGCTCCGCCTGGGTGGGAAGAGGCAGAGCCGACCTAGGATCACAGTGGGCCTCTTGCTCTCCCTGCTCCCCTGAGGCAGCTGGGGCAAAGACGGCTTGGGCATCCAAACCGTTGCTCCCCTCTTCCCTCTGCCAGAAGGCTCTGCCTCCTGGGACGTTGCAGTGTGCAGACAGCCCCTGCCAGCACCTTCCCACCCCGTAGGGCTCAGCTGAGGCCTAGGCCCGGGGGAAAGGCCCTAGCGTTGTGCCTCTGGCCTGTGGGGCCTCCCAGCGGCACCGGCCCTCTCCCCCGCAGACCTCCCCCGCCTGCCCCCAAAAGGCCGGGTTGGGAAGCACCCCGGGCCCCGGCTGTTCCCGCAAATCCCCACGAACGCACTAAAACCCCGGGGGAGAAAAGTGTTTGGGGGGGGTTTCCTCTTTTCCGGGGCCCATTCCCCGAGCCTGGGACCCTCGGGGTCCCCACCCCCGGCCAAAGGGCCCCAACTCCTTTGCCACGCTGTTCCTGCCCCCTCCCCCTTCAAAAAGTTTTTGGGCTGAGCCAGAGTTTTTTTCGGGGAGCCCCGGGCAGCCCCAAAGCAGCTCCGCCTGGGGGGGAAAGGCAGAGCCGACCTAGGATCCCCCAGTGGGCCCCCCTTGCTCTCCCGCCCCCCTGGGGCAGCTGGGCAAAGAGGGCCCCTTGGCATCCACCCCTTGCTCCCCTCTTCCCTCTCCCAGAAGGCTCTGCCTCCGGGACTTTTGCGTGGGGAGACAGCCCCGCCACACCTTCCCACCCATAGGCCCAGCTGGGGCCCAAGGCCCGGGGAAAGGGGGGGGCCCAGGGGGGCTGATTTGGGGGTAGGTGCCCGGGCATGTCTGGACACACTCCCTGCAGCCTGTCCCTTCATGGGGCTTACCCGGGAAAGCCGGGGAACCCCCGGGGCAAGGCGGCCCAAAGGGGCGGGGGCCCTCGCGGGGTTGTGCCTCTGGCCTTTTGGGGCCCCAGCACCCCGGGGGCCCCTCTCCCCCCGGGCAGACCCCCCCGGGCCTTTGCCCCCAAAAGGGCCCTTTTGGGGAAGCACTCGGGCCCGGGCTTTTCCCCCGAAAATCGCCACACTCCCTCTAAAAACCCGGAGAAAAGGTTTTGGGGTGGTCCTTTTTCCCCCGGGCCCATGGCCCCAGCCGGGGGACCAGCTCGGGGGTCCACACTCCCGGGCCCAAAGGGGCCCAACCCAAAGCACACGTCTTTTCCCTTCCCCCCCGGGGCCCCTTCAGAGACCCGGCTGGGGCCAAAAGCCCTGTCGGGCAGCTCCCGGGCACCCCAGCAGCCCGCCTGGGGGGGAAAGGGCAGACCCGACCTAGGATCACAGTGGGCCTCTTGCTCCCCCTGCTCCCCTGAGGAAAGCGGGGCAAAGACGGTTGGGCACCCCACCCCGTTGCTCCCCTCTTCCCTTTTCCCAAAAGGCCCTCTGCCTCCGGGGACGTTGAAAGTGTGGAGACACCCCTGCCAGCACCTTCCCACCCAGTGGGGCCTCAGCTGAGGCCAAAAGGCCCGGGGGAAAAGGGCCCTAGCGGGCTGAGTTTGGGGGGGTTTTGCCCGTGCATGTTTTGGACACACCCCTGCAGCCTGCCCCTTCGTGGGGCAGTACCCCTGGACCCCGGGAAAACCGGGGGAAAGGGGCGGGCCAAAGGGGCGGGGGCCTCCCCCGGGGTTGTGCCTCTGGCCTTTTGGGCCCTCCCACAGCACCGGCCCTCTCCCCCGGCAGACCTCCCCGCCTGCCCCCAAAAGGCCGTTTGGGAAGCACCCCTTCCGGGCTGTTCCCGAAAAATCGCGCAAAACCCTGTTTCTAAAACCCCGGGGAGAAAGTGTTTTGGGGGGTGGTCCTCTCCCCCGGGGCCCATGGGCCCCCGAGCCTGGGCCCAAGCTCGGGGGTCCACACTCCCGGGCCCAAAGGCCCAACTCCTTCACTTTTCTGTTCCCTCCCCCCCTCCCCCTTCAGAGAGCTCGGCTGAGCCAGAGTCTGTCGGGCAGTTTTTCCCTGGCACCCCCCCACAGCTCCGCCTGGGGGGGAAAAGAGGCAACCCCGACCTAGGATCACAGGGGGCCTCTTGCTCCCCTGCCCCCCCTGGGGCCCAGCGGGGGCCAAAAGGGCTTGGGAAACCACCCCGTTGCCCCCCCCCCCTTTCCCTCTGCCAGAAGGCTCTGCCCCCGGGGACGTTGCAGGTGGAGACACCCCCGGGGCCAGCCCCTTTCCCCACCCGTAGGCCTCACCGGGAGGCCTAGGCCCAGGGGAAAGGCCCTAGGGGGCTGATTGGGGGGAGGTCCCCCGTGATGTCTGGACAATTTCCCTGCAGCCTCCCCCTTCGGGGGGAAATAGCCCTGGACCCCCGGGAAAGGGCCCCGGGGCAAGGCTGGGCCAAGGGCAGGGGCCCGCTGGGGGTTGTCCCTCTGGCCTGGGGGCCTCCCAGCAGCCCCGGGCCCCCCTCCCTCCGGCGGGGCCCTCCCCCCCCTCCCTTTCCAAAGGCCGTTTGGGAAAAACTCTGGCCGGCGTTCCCGCAAATCCCAAAAGCCCCGGGAAACCCCGGGAGAAAAGTGCTTTGGGGTGGTCCCCCTTTTCCCGGGCCCAGGGCCCCCCGAGGGGGGGGGAAAAAAAGCTGGGGGGCCACCTCCCGGGCCAAAGGCCCAACCCCAAATGCCACGTCTGTTCCCTTCCCCCCCCTCCCCCTTCAGAGAGCTGGGCTGAGCCAGAGCGTCGGGCAGCCCCCGGGCAGCCCCAGCACTCCGCCTGGGGGGGAAGAGGCAGAGCCGACCTAGGATAAAGGGGCCTCTTGCTTTTACCGCTCCCTGGGGCGGGGGGCAAAGACGGCTTGGGCAACCACCCCGTTGCTCCCCTCGTCCCTCTGCCAGAAGGCTCTGCCTCCTGGGACGTTGCAGTTGGAGACACCCCCTGCCAGCACCTTCCCCCCCATGGGCCCCACTGAGGCCTAGGCCCAGGGAAAAAGGCCCTAGCGGGGCTGGTTGGGGTAGGTGCCCGGGGTGCATTTTTCCTGGACACACTCCCTGCAGCCCTCCCCTTCGTGGGGCAGTAGCCCTGGAAGCCAGGAAGGCCGGGGCAAGGCTGGCCAAGGGCAGGGGCCTCGCTGGGTTGTGCCTCTGGCCTGTGGGGCCTCCCAGCAGCACCGGCCCTCTCCCTCCGGCAGACCTCCCCCCTGCCTCCCAAAAGGGCCCCCCCGGTTATTTGGGAAGAAACTCGGGCCCGGGCTTTTCCCCCGCAAATCCGCAAAACTGCTCTGAAACCCGGGAAAAAAAGGTTTTGGGGTGGCCTCTCCCGGGGCCCCCATGGCCCCGGGGCCGGGGGACCAGCTGGGGGGCCCCACACTCCCGGGCCCAAAGGGCCCCAACCCCAAAGCACACGCCCGGGGTTCCTGCCCCTCCCCTTCAGAGAGCTCGGCTGAGCCAGAGTCTGTCAGGAAAGCCCCCCCTGGCAGCCCCCGCAGCCCCCCCTGGGGGGGAAGAGGCGGGAGCCGCCCTGGGAAATCACAGGCCTCTTCCCTCTCCCTTTTGTTTCCCCTGGGGCAGCGGGGCAAAGAGGGTTTTGGGCATCCCCCCCGGGTTGCTCCCCTTTTCCCTCTGCCAAAGGCTTCCTCCCCTCCGGGGACGTTGAGTTTTGGAGAAAAGCCCCTGCCAACCCCCCCCCCCCCCAGTAGGCCCAGCTGGGCCTAGGCCCGGGGGAAAGGCCCTAGGGGGGCCCTAAGTTGGGGAGGTCCCCGGGGTGCATGTTCTGGACACACTCCCTGCGGGCCCTCCCCCCTTCGTGGGGCGGGTAGCCCGGGACCCGGGAAAGGCCGGGGCAAGGCGGGCCCAAAGGGGAAAGGGGCCCCCCCCCCCCCTGGTTGTGCCTTTTCCTTTGGGGGGCCCCCCCAAGAAAGCCCCGGGCCCCTCCCCCCCCCCGGGCAGACCCCCCCCCCCTGCCTCCAAAGCCGTTTGGGAAGCACCTCCGGGGCCGGCTTTTTCCCGCAAATCGCGCAAAAACTGCTCTAAAACCCCCGGGAAAAAAGTGTTTTGGGGGGGCCCCTCTCCCCGGGGCCCATGGCCCCAAGCCTGGGACCACTGGGGGGTCCACACCCCGGGCCCCAAGGCCCAACCCCATGCACACGTCTGTTCCGCCCCCGCCCCTTCAGAGAGCTGGGGCTGACCAAGCCCTGTCAGGCAGCCCCCTGGCAGCCCCAGCAGCCCCGCCTGGGTGGGAAAAGGGGCCAAGCCGACCTAGGATAAACAGGGGGCCCCCTTGCTCCCCCCTGCTCCCCTGAGGCAGCTGGGGCAAAGACGGCTTGGGCATCCACCCCGTTGCTCCCCTCTTCCCTCTGCCAGAAGGGCCTCTGCCTCCTGGGACGTTGCAGTGTGGGGGGAACACCCCCTGCCAGCCCTTTCCCAAACCCAGAAAGGCCTCAGTTTTGAGGCCTAGGCCCAAAGGGGAAAGGCCCTGGGGGGGGCTGAGTTGGGGAGGTCCCGGCATGTCGGGACACATTTCCCTTTCGCCGGGCCCCTTCGGGGGGCAGTAGCCCTGGACGCCGGGAAAGGGCCCGGGGAAAGGGCGGGCCCAAGGGGCAGGGGCCTCGCGGGTTTGGGGCCCTTTCTGGCCTGGGGGGCCTCCCAGCAGCACCCCCCCCCCCCCCTCCCTCCGGCAGACCCTCCCCCCCCTGCCCCAAAAGGGCGTTTGGGAAGAAACCCGGCCCGGGCTTTTCCCGCAAATCGCGCACACTGCCCTGAAACCCGGGAGAAAAGTGCTTTGGGGTGGTCCTCTCTCCGGGCCCATGGCCCCGAGCCTGGGGACCAGCTCGGGGGTCCACACCCCCAGGGGCCAAGGCCCAACTCCTTTCACACGTCTGTTCCCCCCCCCGGCCCCTTAAAGAGAGCTCGGCTGACCCAGAGTCTGCCCGGGGCACTCCCGGGCAGCCCCAGCAGCTCCCCTGGGGGGGAAGAGGCAGAGCCGACCTTGGATCACAGTGAGCCTCTTGCTCTCCCTGCTCCTCTGAGGCAGCGGGGGCAAAGAGGGCTTGGGCATCCACCCCGTTGCTCCCCTCTTCCCCCTCTGCCAAAGGCTCTGCTCCGGGAAACTTGCAGTTGGAGACACCCCCCCAGCCCCTTTTCCCAACCCAAATTTGGCCTCAGCTGGGGCCTGGCCCGGGGGAAAAGGCCCTAGCGGGGCTGATTTGGGGGTAGGTGCCCGGGGCATGCCCTGGAAAACCCCTCCCTGAAAGCCTCCCCCATCGGGGGGCATTTAGCCCTGGACGCCGGGAAGGCCGGGGCAAGGCTGGCCAAGGGGCGGGGGCCTCGCGGGGTTTTGCCTCGGGCCTTTGGGGGGCCTCCCAGAAACACCGCCCCTCCCTCCGGCAGACCCCCCCGCCTGCCCCCAAAAGGGCCCTTTGGGGGAAGCATCGGGCCCGGCTGTTCCCCCCAAATCGGGGCACACTGCCTGAAACCCGGGAGAAAATTGTTTTTGGGGGGGTTTCCTCGCTCCGGGCCCAGGGCCCCGGGAGCCGGGGGACCACTGGGGGGCCCACACCCCCCGGGCCAAAGGGCCCCAAATTTTCCATGCAAAACGTCTTTTTCCTGCCCCCTCCCCCTTCCCAGAGACTCGGCTGAGCCAAAAAGTCTGTCGGGCAGCTCCCGGGCAGCCCCAGCCCCCTCCCCCCCTGGGGGGGAAAAACAACCGCCCTAGGATAAACAGTGGGCCTTTTGCTCTCCCTGCTCCCCGAGGCAGCTGGGGCAAAAAAGGGTTTGGAAATCCACCCCGTTGCTCCCCTTTTCCCTCCCCCCAGAAGGCCCCCTCCTGGACGTTGCAGTGGGAGACACCCCCTCCCAAAGCCCCTTTCCCCACCCAGTGGGCCCCCAGCTGGGGCCCTGGGGCCCGGGGGAAAAGGGCCCTACGGGCTGAGTTGGGGAAGGTCCCCGGGTGCATGTCTGGAACAGCCCCTGCAGCCTGCCCCTTTTTTCCGGGGGGGGGGGGCCAGTAGCCCTGGACGCCGGGAAAGGGGCCGGGGAAAGGGCGGGCCCAAAGGCGGGGGGGGCCCCCGGGGGTTGTGCCTCTGGCCTGGGGGGCCCCCCAGCAGCGGGGGCCCCTCTCCCCCCGGGCAGACCCCCCCCGCCTCCCTCCAAAGGCCTTTTGGGAACACCTGCCCGCTTTTTCCCCCGAAAATTCGCGCAAAAACTGCTCTGAAACCCGGGAAAAAAAGTGTTTTTGGGGTGGCCCTCTCCCGGGCCCAGGGCCCCCCAAACCGGGGGACCACCCTGGGGGGTTCCACCCCCCCGGGCCAAGGCCCAACTCCATGCACACGCCCGTTCCTGGCCCCCTCCCCTTAAAGGAGGCTGGGTTTGACCAGAGTCTGTCAGGCAGCCCCCTGGCAGCCCCAGCACTCCGCCGGGGGGGGAAGAGGCAAGCCGACCTAGGATCACAGTGGGCCTCTTGCCCCCTGCCCCCTGGGCAGCGGGGGCAAAGACGGTTTGGGGCATCCCCCCCGTTCCCCCCCCTTTTCCCTCTGCCAGAAGGCCCCGGGCCCCGGGGACTTGCAGTGTGGGGGACAGCCCCTGCCAGCACCTTCCCACCCATTTGGGCCCTCAGCTGGGGCCTGGGCCCAAAAGGGAAAAAGGGCCCCCTAGCGGGGCTAAATTGGGGTAGGTGCCCTGCATTTTGGGGACACACCCCCTGCGGGCCTGCCCCTTCGGGGGGCGTAGCCCGGGACGCCGGGAAAGGGCCTGGGAAAGGGCGGGCCAAGGGCGGGGGCCCCCGCTGGTTGTGCCTTTTGGCCTGTGGGGCCTCCCAGCAGCCCCGGGCCCTCCCCCTCCGGCGCCCTTTCCCCCCCCCTTTCCCCCAAAAGGGCCCTTTTGGGGAAAGCACTCTGGCCGGCTGTTCCCGAAAATTTCGCCACACGGGCTCTGAAACCCGGAGAAAAGTGCTTTGGGGGGGTTTCCCTCTCCGGCCCAAGGCCCCAAAGCCGGGGGCCCAAAGCTCGGGGTCCACATCCCAGGCCAAGGCCCAACTCCATGAAACACCTGTTCTGCCCCCTCCCCCTTCAGAGACCCGGGGCTGAGCCAAGTCTGTCAGGACTCCCTGAAGCCCAGCAGCTCCGCCTGGGTGGGAAAAAGGAAAAAGCCGACCTAGGTTTCACAGGGGGCCCCTTTTGCTCTCCCGCTCCCCTGAGGCAGCGGGGGGAAAAAGACGGTTTTGGGCATCCCCCCCCTTTTCTCCCCTCTTCCCTCTGCCCAAAAAAGGGCTCTGCCCCCCTGGGACTTGCAGTGTGGAGACAGCCCTGCCAGCCCCTTTCCCCCCACCCAAAAGGCCCACTGGGCCTGGGCCCCGGGGGAAAAGGGCCCTAGGGGGGCTGATTTGGGGGTAGGTCCCGTGAAATTTTCGGGCCCCAACACTCCCTGCACCCTCCCCCTTTCTGGGCAGTACCCCCGGACCCCGGGAAGGCCGGGCAAGGCGGGCCCAAGGGGCCCGGGGGCCTCGCTGGGTTGGCCTTTTCCCTGGGGGGCCCCCAGCAGCAGGGGCCCCTCTCCCCCCCGGCAACCTCCCCGCCCTGCCCCCAAAAGGGCCCGTTTGGGAAGAAACCCCGGGCCCGGGCTTTTTCCCCCGGAAAAATCGCGCACACTGCTCTAAAACCCCGGGGAGAAAAGTGCTTTGGGGGGGTTTCCTCTCCCCCGGGCCCCAAATTCCCCCGAGCCTGGGGCCACTGGGGGGCCCCACACTCCCAGGCCAAGGCCCAACTCCAGGGCACACCTTTTTCCGCCCCCTGCCCCTTCAGAGAGCTGGGCTGACCCAGGGTTTTCCCAGGCAGCTCCCTGGCACCCCCCGCAGTTTCCGCCTGGGGGGGAAGAGGCAGACCGCCCTGGGATCACAGTGGGCCTCTTGCTCTCCCGCTCCCCTGAGGCAGCGGGGGGCAAAGAGGCCCTTGGGGGCCATCCACCCCCCTTTGCCCCCCTTCTTCCCTCTGCCAGAAGGTTTCTCCCCTCCGGGGCGTTGCAGTGTGGAACACCCCCTTTGCCGGGCACCTTCCCACCCCAGTAGGCCTCAAGCTGAGGCCTAGGCCCGGGGGAAAAGGCCCTAGGGGGGCTGATTTGGGGGAAAGGTGCCCTTTCATGTCTGGACACCTCCCGCAGCCTCCCCCCTTCCTGGGGCGTAGCCCGGGAAAACCCCAAAGGAAGGCCGGGGAAAAGGCCGGCCCAAAGGGGCAGGGGCCTCGCTGGGTTTGTGCCTCTGGCCTGGGGGGCCCTCCCAGCAGCCCCGGGCCCTCTCCCCCGGGCAGCCCCTTCCCCGCCTGCCAAAAAGGCCCTTTTGGAAAGCACCTGGCCGCTGTTCCCGAAAATTTCGCGCACATTTGCCTAAAACCCCGGGGAGAAAAGTGCTTTGGGGGGGTTTCCTCTCCCCCCGGGCCCATGGCCCCGAGCCGGGGGCCCAAAGTTTCGGGGGTCCACACCCCCCAGGCCAAGGCCCAACTCCATGCACACGTCTTTTTCCTTTCCCCCTGCCCTTTCAGAGGGGCTGGCTGAGCCAAAAGTCTGCCCGGGCAGCCCCTGGAAACCCCAGCAGCTCCCCCGGGGTTTTAAAAAAGGCAGACCCGACCTAGGATCACAGGGGGCCCCTCTTGCTCCCCCTGCTCCCCTGAGGCACCCGGGGCAAAGACGGTTTGGGGCATCCACCCCGTTGCTCCCCCTTCCCCAGCCAGAAGGCTCTGCCCCTGGGACGTTGCAGTGTGGAGAAAAGGCCCCTGCCAGCACCTTCCCACCCAGAAAGGGCCCTCAGTTTGGGGCCCCAAGGCCCGGGGGAAAAGGGCCCTAGCGGGGCTGATTTTGGGGAGGTCCCCGGTATGTTTTGACAACTCCCTGCCCCCTGCCCCTTCGGGGGGCAGAAAAACCCCCCCCGGGAAACCCCCGGAAAGGCCGGGCAAGGCGGGGCCAAGGGCAGGGGCCTCCTGGGTTGTGCCTTTTGGCCCTGGGGGGGCCCCTCCCACAGCCCCGGGCCCTCTCCCTCCGGCAGACCCCCCGCCTCCCCCAAAAAGGCCGTTTGGGAAGCACTCGGGCCGGGGCTGTTCCCGCAAATCGGGGCACACTGCCCTAAAAACCCGGGGGAAAAAGTGCTTTGGGGTGGTCCTCTCTCCGGGCCCAGGGGGCCCCGAGCCGGGGCCCAAGTTTCGGGGGCCCACACCCCCGGGCCCCAAGGCCCAACCCATGCCCCACGTCTTTTTTTTTTTTTTTTTTTTTTTTTTTTTTTTTCCCTCCCCCCCTCCCCCTTTAGAGACCGGGCTGAGCCAGAGTCTGTCAGGCAGCTCCTGGCACCCCAGCAGCTCCCCCGGGTGGGAAGGGGGAAAAAGACCGACCTAGGATCACAGTGGGCCTTTTGGGCTCTCCCTCCCCCCTGGGGCCCAAGCTGGGGCAAAGAGGGCTTGGGAAACCACCCCGTTGCTCCCCTCTTCCCCTGCCAAAGGCCCCTGCCTCCTGGGCGTTGCAGTGGGAGACACCCCCCTGCCAGAAACCTTTCCCCCACCCAGTAGGCCTCAGCGGGGGCCTGGGCCCAGGGGAAAGGGCCCTAGCGGGGCTAATTTGGGGGAGGTCCCCGGGTTGCATGTCTGGACACCCCTCCCTCAGCCTGCCCTTTCGTGGGGAAAGTACCCGGGAGCCGGGAAAAGGGCCGGGGCAAGGCTGGCCAAGGGCAGGGGCCTGGGCTGGGTTTTGCCTCGGGCCCGGGGGGCCCCTCCCAGCAGCCCGGGCCCCTCTCCCTCCGGCAGACCTTCCCCGCCTGCCTCCAAAGGCCGTTTGGGAAGCACTCGGGCCCGGCGGGTTCCCCCGCAAATCCCACACTTGCTCTGAAACCCGGGAAAAAAGGTTTTGGGGGTGGGTCCTCTCCCGGGGCCCATGGCCCCGAGCCGGGGGACCGCCGGGGGGCCCCACACCCCGGGGGCCAAAGGGCCCAAAACTCCATGCACACTCTGTTCCCCCCCCCCGCCCCTTCAAGAGCTGGGCCCTGACCAACCCCTGTAAAGGCAGCTCCCGGGCAGCCCACAGCTCCGCCTGGG
Organism: Odocoileus virginianus; assembly: GCF_023699985.2. Taxonomy (NCBI): domain Eukaryota; kingdom Metazoa; phylum Chordata; class Mammalia; order Artiodactyla; family Cervidae; genus Odocoileus; species Odocoileus virginianus. Next base: position 2,188 of record NW_027224458.1, on the reverse strand, counting down.
GGGAAGAGGCAGACCCACCTGGGAACCCACAGGGGGCCCTCTTTGCTCTCCCCTGTTTCCCCCTGGGGCAGCTGGGGCAAAGACGGTTTGGGGCCCAACCCCCCCGTTGCTCCCCTTTTCCCCTCTGCCAGAAGGCTCTGCCCCCTGGGACGTTGCATTGTGGAGACACCCCCTGCCAGCCCCTTTTCCCCCCCCAGTGGGCCCTCAGCGAGGCCTGGGCCCAGGGAAAAGGCCCCTTTAGGGGGGCTGAGTTGGGGTGGGTGCCCGTGCATGTCTGTACACATACCCTGCAGCCTCCCCCTTCGTGGGGCAGTACCCCGGGGAAACCCCCGGGGGAACCCGGGGGGAAAAGGCTGGCCAAGGGCGGGGCCCCTCGCGGGGTTTGCCTCGGGCCCTTTTGGGGCCTCCCACACACCGGCCCTCTCCCTCCGGCAACCTCCCCCCTGCCTCCAAAGGTTTTTGGGGAAAAAATTTCGGGCCCGCTTTTTCCCGCAAATCCCCCAAACACTGCTCTGAAACCCGGGAGAAAAGTGCTTTGGGGGGGGTCCTCTCCCCGGGGGGCCCCCAAGGGCCCCCAAACCCCGGGGGACCACTGGGGGGCCCACACTCCCAGGCCAAGGCCCAACTCCATGCACACGTCTGTTCCTGCCCCCTGCCCCTTCAGAGAGCTCGGCTGAGCCAGAGTCTGTCACAGCTCCCTGGCACCCCAGCAGCCCGCCGGGGTGGGAACGGGCAGAGCCGACCTAGGATCACAGTGGGCCCTTGCTCTCCCGCCCCCTAGCAGCGGGGAAAGACGCTTGGGCATCCACCCCGTTGCCTCCTCTTCCCCTCCCCAGAAGGCTCGCCTCCTGGGACTTGCAGTGTGGAGACAGCCCTGCCAGCACCTTCCAACCCAGTGGGGCCTCAGCGAGCCTAGGCCCGGGGGGAAAGGCCCTACGGGCTGATTTGGGGCGGGGTGCCCTGCATGCGGGACACACCCCCTGCACCCGCCCCTTCGGGGGCAGTACCCCCTGGCGCCAGAAGGGCCCGGGGAAAGGGCTGGCCAAGGGCGGGGCCCCTCCTGGGTTGTCCCCTCGGGCCTGGGGGGCCTCCCGCAGCCCCGGGCCCTCTCCCCCCGGGCAGACCCCCCCGCCTGCCTCCAAAGGCCATTTGGGAAGCACCCGGGCCGGCTATTCCCGCAAATCGCGCACACTCCTCTGAAACCCGGGAGAAAAGTGCTTTGGGGTGGTCCTCTCTCCGGGCCCATGGCCCCGAGCCTGGGGACCAGCTCGGGGGTCCACACTCCCAGGCCAAGGCCCAACTCCATGCACACCTCTGTTCCTGCCCCCTGCCCCTTCAGAGAGCTCGGCTGAGCCAGAGTCTGTCAGGCAGCTCCCTGGCAGCCCCAGCAGCTCCGCCTGGGTGGGAAGAGGCAAGCCGCCCTGGATCACAGTGGGCCCTTGCTCCCCCTGCCCCCCTAGGCGCTGGGGCAAAGCGTTGGGCACCACCCCGTTGCTCCCCTTTTCCCTCTCCCAGAAGGCTCTGCCTCCTGGGACTTGCAGTGTGGAAACCCCTGCACCCCTTTTCCCACCCATGGGCCCAGCTGAGCTAGGCCCGGGGGAAAAGGGCCCTAGCGGGGCTGAGTTGGGTAGGTGCCCGTGCTTTTCTACCCCACCCCTGCACCTCCCCCTTCGGGGGGCGTACCCCGGACCCAGGAAGGCCGGGCAAGGCGGGCCAAGGGCAGGGGCCTCGCTGGTTGTGCCCGGGCCCTTTGGGGGGGCCTCCCACAAGCACCGGCCCTCTCCCCTCCGGCAGACCTCCCCGCCTGCCTCAAAAGGCCTTTTGGGAAGCACTCTGGCCGGCTGTTCCCGCAAATCGCGCACACTGCTCTGAAACCCGGGAGAAAAGTGCTTTGGGGTGGTCCTCTCTCCGGGCCCATGGCCCCGAGCCTGGGGACCAGCTCGGGGGTCCACACTCCCAGGCCAAGGCCCAACTCCATGCACACGTCTGTTCCTGCCCCCTGCCCCTTCAGAGAGCTCGGCTGAGCAGAGCTGTCAGGCCTCCCGGGGCCCCCAGCAGCCCGCCTGGTGTTAAGAAACCCACCTAGGATCACGGGGGGCCCTTTGCTCCCCTGCTCCCCTGAGGCAGCGGGGGCAAAGACGGTTTGGGGCTCCACCCCGTTTGCCCCCTCTTCCCTCTGCCAGAAGGC
>NW_027224457.1:0-25736 GCF_023699985.2 Odocoileus virginianus | reverse complement strand
CTATACTACCCAAAGCAATCTATAGATTCAATGCAATCCCTATCAAACTACCAACGGTATTTTTCACAGAACTAGAACAAATAATTTCACAATTTGTATGGAAATACAAAAAACCTCGAATAGCCAAAGTAACCTTGAGAAAGAAGAATGGAACTGGAGGAATCAACCTGCCTGACTTCAGATTATACTACAAAGCCACAGTCATCAATACAGTATGGTACTGGCACAAAGACAGAAATATAGGTCAATGGAACAGAATAGAAAGCCCAGAGATAAATCCACGAACCTATTATCACCTTATCTTCGACAAAGGAGGCAAGGATATACAATGTAAAAAAAACAACCTCTTTAACCAGTGGTGCTGGGAAAACTGGTCAACCACCTGTAAAAGAATGAAACTAGAACACTTTCTAACACCATACACAAAAATAAACTCAAAATGGATTAAAGATCTAAATGTAAGACCAGAAACTATCAAACTCCTAGAGGAGAACATAGGCAAAACACTCTCCGACATAAATCACAGCAGGATCCTCTATGACCCACATCCCAGGATTTTAGAAACAAAAGCAAAAATAAACAAATGGGACCTAATGAAACTTAAAAGCTTTTGCACAACAAAGGAAACTATAAGCAAGGTGAAAAGACAGCCCTCAGATTGGGAGAAAATTATAGCAAACGAAGCAACAGACAAAGGTTTAATCTCAAAAATATACAAGCAACTCCTCCAGCTCAACTCCAGAAAAATAAATGACCCAATCAAAAAATGGGCCAAAGAACTCAACAGACATTTCTCCAAGGAAGATATACAGATGGCTAACAAACACATGAAAAGATGCTCAGCATCACTCATTATCAGAGAAATGCAAATCAAAACCACAATGAGGTACCATTACATGCCAGTCAGGATGGCTGCTATCCAAAAGTCTACAAGCAATAAATGCTGGAGTGGGTGTGGAGAAAAGGGAACCCTCTTACACTGTTGGTGGGAATGCAATTTAGTACAGCCACTATGGAAAACAGTGTGGAGATTTCTTAAAAAGCTGGAAATAGAACTGCCATGTGACCCAGCAATCCCACTTCTGGGCATACACACCAAGGAAACCAGATCTGAAAGAGACATGTGCACCCCAATGTTCATCACAGCACTGCTTATAATAGCCAGGACATGGAAGCAACCCAGATGCCCATCAGCAGACGAATGGATAAGGAAACTGTGGTACATATACACCATGGAATATTACACAGCCATTAAAAAGAATTCATCTGAATCAGTTCTAATGAGATGGATGAAACTGGAGCCCATTATACAGAGCGAAGTAAGCCAGAAAGATAAAGACCATTACAGTATACTAACACACATATATGGAATTTAGAAAGATGGTAACGATAACCCTATATGCAAAACAGAAAAAGAGACTCAGATGTATAGAACAGACTTGTGGACTCTGTGGGAGAAGGCGAGGGTGGGATGTTTCAAGAGAACAGCATCGAAACATGTATATTATCTAGGGTGAAACAGATCACCAGCCCAGGTTGGATGCATGAGACAACTGCTCGGGCCTGGTGCACTGGGAAGACCCAGAGGGATCGGGTGAAGAGGGAGGTGGGAGGGGGGACTGGGATGGGGAATACATGTAAATCCATGGCTAATTCATTTAAATGTATGACAAAAACCACTGCAATGTTGTAAAGTAATTAGCATCCAAGTAATAAAAATAAATGGAAAAAAATAAATAAATGATACAACGGACCAGTTAGACTTAATTGATATCTGTAAGGCATTTCACCACAAAACAATGAATTTCACCTTTTTCTCAAGTGCACATGAATCCTTCTCCAGGATAGATCACATCCTGGGCCACAAATTTAGCCTTGGTAAATTCAAAAAAATTTAAATTTCATCCCAACATCCCCAAAACCAAAATGCGGGAAGTTTAAAAAAGGGCAATTGCGGGGAAAAAAAAATTTAAAAAAATTCCAACAAAACAACACGCTTCTGATTAACCAACAAATCACAGAAGAAATTAAAAAAAAAGAAATCAAAATATGCATAGAAATGAATGTAAATGAAAACACAACAACCCCAATCCTATGGGACACTGTAAAAGAAAATGCTTAAGGGGGGGGGTTCTTAGCATACGGGGTTTTTACCTCAAAAAAGGAAAAAAAAAAGTCAAATAAATAACCTAACTCTACACATAAAGTAGCTAGAAAAGGAAGAAATGAAGAACTCCAGGATAAGTAGAAGGAAAAAAAATAATAAAATAGGGCAGAAATAAATGCAAAAGAAACAAAACAGACTATAGCAAAAATCAACAAAGCTAAAAGCTGAGTCTTTGAGGAGATAAATAAAATGGACAAACCACTGGCCAGACTCATCAAGCAAAAAAGGGAGAAGAATCAAATAAAAAAAATTAAAAAATGAAAATGGAGAAATCACAAGAGACTATACAGTAATGAAGGACCACAAGAAACTACTGTCAGCAACTATATGCCGATAAAATGGACAACTTGAAGAAATGGACAAATTCTTAGAAAAGTACAACTTTCCAAAACTGAACGAGGAAGAAGTGGAAAATCTTAACAGACCCATCACAAGCACGGAAATAAAAAAATGTAATCAGAAGTCTTTCAGCAAACAAAAGCCAAGGACCAGATGGCTTCACAGCTGAAAAAATTTAGAGAAGAGCTAACACCTATCCTACTCAAACTCTTCCAGAAAGTTGCAGAAGAATGTAAACTGCCAAACTCATTCTATTAGGCCACCATCACCCTAATACCAATACCAGACAAAGATGCCACAAAGAAAGAAAACTACAGACCAATATCCCTGAGGAACATAGATGCAAAAATCTTTAACAAAATCCTATCAAACAGAATCCAGCAACATATTAAAAAATAATACATCATGACTAACTGGGCTTTATCCCAGGGATGAAAGTATTCTTTAATACCCACAAATTAATCAATGCAATACATCACATTAACAAATTGAGAGATAAAAACCATATGATTATCTCAATAGATGCAGAGAAATCCTTTGACAAAATTCAACATCCATGTTATGATAAAAACCCTCCAGAAAGCAGGAATAGAAGGAACATACCTCAACATAATAAAAGCTATATATGACAAACCCACAGCAAACATTATCCTCAATGGTGAAAAATTGAAAGCATTTCCCCTAAAGGAAATATTCCTAAAGGAACAAGACATGGGTGCCCACTCTGGCCACTACTATACACCATAGTTTTGTAAGTTTTGGCTACAGCAATCAGAGCAGAAAAGGAAATAAAAGGATACCAGATTGAAAAAGAAGGAGTAAAACTCTGTGTGCAGGTGACATGATCCTCTACATAGAAAACCTTAAAGACTCCACCAGAAAATTACTAGATCTAATCAATGAATAGAGTAAAGTTGCAGGATATATAATTAACACACAGAAATCCCTTGCATTCCTATACACTAACAATGAGAAAACAGAAAGAGAATTTAAGGAAACAATTCCATCCACCATTACAACGAAAAGAATAAAATACTTAGGAATACATCTACCTAGGCTAACAAAAGACATATATATATATATAAAAACTATAAGCCACTGATGAAAGAAATCATAGAGGACCCAAATAGCTGGTGAAATATACCATGTTCATGGATTGGAAGAACCAATATAATGAAAATGAGTTTACTACCCAAAGGTATCTATAGATTCAATGCAATCTCTATCAAGCTACCAACGATATTTTTCACAGAACTAGAACAAACAATTTCACAATTTGTATGGAAATACAAAAACCTCAAATACCAAAGCAATCTTGAGAAAGAAATGGAATTGGAGAAATCAACCTGCCTGACTTCAGGTTACACTACAAAGCTGCAGTCATCAAGACAGTATGGTACTTGCACAAAGACACAAATATAGATCAATGGAACATAATGGAAAACCCAGAGATAAATCCACGCACCTATGGACACCATATCTTTGAAAAAGGAGGCAAGGATATACAATGGAGAAAAGACAACCTCTTTAACAAGTGGTGCTGGTAAAACTGATCAACCACTTGTAAAAGAATGAAACTAGAACACTTTCTAACACCATACACAAAAATAAACTCAAAATGTATGAAAGATCTAAACCTAAGACCAGAAACTATAAAACTCCTAGAGGAAAACATAGGCAAAACACTCTCCGACATAAATCACAGCAGGACTCTCTATGATCCACCTCCTTTTATTTTAAAAGGGGGATTAAAGGAAAAAAATAAACAAATGGGAAACTTAATTAAACTAAAAGGTTTTGCAAAAACAAAGGAAACAAAAGAAAGGGTTGAAAGACGCCTTCAAATAAAAATGAAGCAACGGGACAAAAAAATTAAACCCTCAAAAATAGCAAAAAAAATCCTGCCCCCCCAATTCCCAATAAATAAACGACCCAACCAAAAAGGGGCCAAAGAATCCCCAAGACTTTCTCCAAAGAAACATCCCAGAGCCCCAAACCCAAACCCAAAATAAAAAGATGCTCAACACACCTTTTATCAAGAATGCAAAAAAAAAACCACAATGAAGTACCATTTTAACTTTTAAATCAAATGCTGCTACCCAAAAAGTCCACAAAAAATAAATGCGGAAAAGGCTGGGGGAAAAAGGGGAAAAACCCCCTTCACACTTTTTGGGGGGGAAATTTAAAAAACTAAACAGCCACTCTGGGGAAGAGTTTGGAAATTCCTCTAAGAACGGGAAATAGAACTTCCATATGCCCCAAACAACCCAAATGCGGGGCCTACACCCCGAGGAAACAAAAACCAAAAAGATATGGGGCCCCCAAATGTTCATCACGGTTTGTTTATAATACCCCAGGACAGGGAAGAAAACTAATCCCCATCACAAAACAAGGGATAAAAAACAGGGGGGCCAGTCACACAATGGAATATTACTCAGCCATTAAAAAAGAATGATATTGGAATTAGAAAGTTTGGTAAGATAATTTCCTATATGTGAGACCAAAAAGAAAAAACATGAAAAAACATTTTTTTGGAACTCTGGGGGGAGAGGGCAAGGTGGAGATTTGAAAGAAACCCTTGAAACTTTGTATATTTTTCATTTTGAAACCGATCGCAAGTTGGGGTTTGATTTTTTTAGAAACGGTCTCATGATGGGCACGGGGAAGACCCAGAGGGTTTGGGATGGGGGGGGAGGGGGGGGGGTTCAGGAGGGGGAACCCAACATGATATCCATGGCTGATTGTGTAATGTTTGGCAAAACTATTACAATTTTGGGTAACAAAAATTTACCCAATTAAAATTTAAAAAATAATTTAAAAATCATAAAAGCTTAACCCCTTAAAAAAAAAAACCCCTTTACATTTTTAAAGCAATTAGGGCCTCAAGGGTTAAAAAATATTTGGTAAAATAACAAAAAATACCAAAGTAAAAAGTATTTTTTAAACAATATATTAAACCCCACTTTTTAATTAGCTTTGGGACTTTTTTGGGTTTCAATTTGCTGGGGTTTGTTTGTTAAATATAAAAATTAAAACCTCTAGCTGTTCTAAACCCTTCAAAAAAAAAAATTTTTCAACATTTTGGGTTATCTAAATTTTTTAAGTTAAGTTTTAGCTGGTTTGTAAACATGCTTTCTAGGCCCACATGTTTTAATTTTTAATATTCCCAAAATAAAAATTTGAAAATTTTGGGAATACCTTCCAAAACGGGGAAAAGTTTTTTTTTTCCCGAAATCACTAGTGAAGCAGATTTTTGGGAAAAGTTTTTTTTTTTTTAAAACCCCATAAAGGTTTCTGTCGAATTTAAACTTTTCAACTATCAGTTTAAAATTTTAAAGGGGGCCTTTCTTTAAAAACTTCTTTTTTGAAGACTTTTTCATTATCACGATGAAGTGCCACTCTCATCCCACCAAATAGTTTTAAAAATTTATCACTTTCAACTACCCCAAAGCTTTTGGGGAAAATTGAGTGAAAAAAAAATCGTTAAATTTCACTTTTTTCAGAACAGAAAATGTTTAACAGGGCTTTTTTTTTCCCCCCCCCCCCCAGTTTCCCTAAACACAAAGCCTAAAAGCTTTTTCTTCAATCATAGACCCAAAAACTGACCCCCAATTGGGGTGAAATCCCCAAAAAGGGAAAGGACAAATTTGGGGGTTTCTGAACAGTTGTTTCTCTTTGGGAAGGCACTTCTTGTTTTTCGAAGAAAAAATTGTGCCATCTCAAAGAAATCTTTCTTCAGATACTTTTCTCATTTGTCTGATTTTACACACCGCAACTTCAAATGCTGCCTGGCTGGCCTACAGAGATGAATTCTCTAGACCATCACAGTGGTTCTCAAAGTCAAAAAGCTGTGACATAAAAAAGTCCGGGTCTCCGGAATTAAAGGGGTAGCTTGACATCACAAAGTCCGGTCTCCTAGCTTTTGAAGGGAATGTTAAACCCAGTTTTTCTTTCGGGTATAAATTTTAAATACGGCTCTTACATAAATAGCAACCAAAACAAATGAGACCGGGAAAAATCTCATTTTTTTAAATTTTTTACACAGAAAAATCACATAAACCCCAAAATTACTTGGTTCCGGGAAAAAAAAAAAAAATTTATCCCCCTTCTATTACACACCCTTATTATTCATACTGTTACCAAACCAAATTTGGGGTCTGCTCACTTCTGGCAATAAAAAATAAAATAAACTGACGGTAAGGCGGGGAAAAAGCAAGGTTTTTTTTTTGTAGGCCCAACCCGACCCCTTTGCATTTGGGGGGTTTAAAAGACCCACCCCCCCCAAAATGCTTTCGGGGAAGGATTTTAATGACAAAAAGGGTAGGCCATGGGTGGGGATCATTTTTAGGAAAATTCACAAGGGCCCTGTTACTGAGGATATTGGGAACCAACACCCATTGCCCACATTCCATCACCTGGCATTTTACTTAAATTTCAGCTTATTTTAGGGCTTTATATCTCTAAAATGCACACAGAATTTTGCTCAAAATTTATCTAGGGGCCCTGAGGGGGAAAACCCTAAGATCCTTGACTTTGCTTAATGGTAAATAAATTATTTTATATTGTTTGATTTTTCCCTTTGTTTCTGCCTTTTTTTAATTCACTAAAATAAAATTACTTTTGGGGGAACAGAGGGGGTTTAAAATCCCCTAGTCTCTCCCCTTTTTTTCATACTTTTCAATATAAAGAAAAGACGGCTTAAAAAAAAAGGAAATAAAATGTTGGACTTAGGGGGTTTAAACAAAAAATGTGACGGGAAAATCTAAATTTGCAGGTTCAATTTCTTTTTCGGGTTCCCCAGCTTTGGGGGTTTTTGATTAAACCAAAAATTTTTGGGTTACCCGGGGGTTTTTAAAAGGGACTTGGAGTTAGAAATTTTCCTAAAATTCTAATTTTGGTAAAATATTTTTTTTAAAGCAAACAGTAATCTGCGATTTTTTTCATTAAACCTGGACAAACATTTGAAAATTGTAATATTCATTAAAGGAAAGGGGGGAAAATTTAAAAAATTCCTCATATTTTAATGTGGGCAAGAAAACACTTTTTTAAATTATTTCCATTTTACATAATTCAAAAACCCAAAGTGGGCTTTTGAATCATTTATTTTTTGCTTTTTAAATTTTTTTCCCATTGTTTTTTTTCCTAACGGGAATTAAAAGCCACTGAAACTTTTTTTATATTTCACACCCCAACACACACCCCACACACATACATACAGGGGTTGTAATGTGTAAAACATATATATGTTTTTTAATTTATATTTAGTTTTATTTTTAAAATAAAAATTTTTAAGCAACTTTTTCAAAGAAAAAACCCTTTTTGCTCGCCCCGGGCCCTAAAGGAACTTTTGGGGAAGCCCTTATTATTTAATAATTTTTCTGGCTGAATAATTCTAATCTTCCTGAAAAGCTCTCCCTTAATCTAGCTCATCTTCCACTATTCTTTCTGTAATAACAGATGGGGTTCATACTTATGAGCATACCTTGAGCCCATAAAATCGCCACTCTCAGTTACTTAAAGATATTATTCTAAGAAAGCTGTTGCTATCCTCATGTTGGATACAATTTTAAACATTCAATTCTGTAATAACATAGGAACACGTCTGAACCACATGCACAATGTTCATCTAGCTGGACTTGAGATAACAGCTATCCATTTAATGCATAAAATGGATGTACAGTGCATTTTTATAGATCTAACGGGCTTTTTTGGGTTTGCGAATTTTAAAATTTTATATATTTTAACATGAAATCATTTTCCCCATAATTCAGAAATTTTAAAAATTTTTTTCATAAACTTTAAACTTCTGCTACAAAAAAATTTTCAACAGAAATCTTTGATGATAAAAATTTTAAATCCCCCTTAAATTCCCACAGGGGTTCACTTCCTGCCCTCTCCACATCTATCTCTTGGTTTCTTGTCCTTTGTATTCTATATTTCCCCACATTTGAAAAAAAATCTAACAATAACATGAACAACTAAATATTTTATTTTAAGGGGGAAATATTTTAAAACCCTGTGTTTTTTATCAATTTTTAAACCCCTTTTTGGGCGAAAACATGCACAACGTTTCCACGGGAAAAAAAAAACATCAAAATATATAAAATATAACTACATCTTAAATACTTTTGGGAAAAATAATTTTTTACCCCTAAACATGGGGAAAAAAAAAGTTACAAAAAAAACTTTAAATTGTCAAGTTGAGGGGAAAAAAATTTTGGGGAAACATTACCAAGTCCCAAACAGAATTTCAATTTTAAAAAAAAAGTAAATCATGACATCTGGCCCCACCACTTCAGGAATAAAGGGGGAAAAGGAGAAACAGTGACAGTTTTCCTTTTTTTTGGGGCCAAAACCGGGGGAATTTGGGAAACAGCTAAAAATTTTTGAAGACAGTTGTTTTTCGGGGAAAAAACTACCAAAAATTTAAAAAGGATGTTAAAAATAAAGGGACAATTTGGCCCAAAGGGAGGTCTATAAAATACATCTTTGTTGGGGGCCAGTGGGAAAATGTACAGAGGGTGAAAACACCAAAATCCCTCCCCGGGGATAAATTTTTTTTTGGGCCATGGATTGCAAAATTTCAACCCGCCCAAACACAAAGGAAATCAACTCTTAAGATGTGTTAGAATCACTGACGCTGAAGCTGAGTCTCTAAAGCTTTGACTACCTGAGCAAAGAACTGACTCACTAGAAAAGACCCTGATTCTCAGAGAACATTGAAATCAAGAAGAGAATAGGGGGCACAGACCATTTTCTCCCACCCCAAATTCATCAATGGTTCGACTCCCCAGGAAAAACCTTTTCCAAAAAGCAATTTTGTGAATGTTTTTGGGGGGCCCCTTTAAAAACCGAAAAAGGCAAACCACCCTTTTTTAAAAAGGAGGGGGGTTTTAAAAAAAGGATATAAAGAGGGGAAAAAGTTTTTGGGGATGGGGGACCAATTTTGGAGAGAGGTCTAAAGGGAAGAAAATTTGCGAAAAATGGAAACCCTCTCTCATGGGTTGTCAGTGGGGGAAGAAACAAAAACTGTGGCGGGGGGGGGAAAAACAAAAACACGGGATTATGTCAGTAACTGCGGGCCTCCCAAACCCCAAGAAGTGGCTCAATGCCCCTTTTCCACCATCATTCAGGGGGGCCCGGGGAGGGGGGCCCTGGGCGGTACAAACACCTAGGGGGTTAGAACCAGTCCCGGGTATTTTGGGCCCCTTTGGGGGACGCCCGGTTGCAGCAAAGGACATAGAAAACAAACCCATAAAACCTAGAGAAAAAAAATTTTAAAAAAGGATTTTTCCTGAGAAAGGCCCCTAAGACCACTACGAACCATGGCACACCACAGAACAGAAGACTTTGCACTGGGAAAATCCCAAAAGGAACACCCAGTTCCTTTAAAAGCCCTTTTCCCTCCTGGGGGGGGAGAAAGGGAATGGGGGATAAACTGCCAGAGGCAAAAGGAAATGGGCCTAGTGTTTTTTTGGGCCCCCAAAGACATCCCCCACAAAGCCTAAGCGGAAAGGGACATTGCAAACCCATGTTTCCGGGCTTCGGGACAGTTTAAAACATAGATCAGGATCGTTCACCCGGGGTAACCCTTACCCTGAGGGAAAACACGGCACACCGGAGCCCTGGGTCCCGGGCACGGGCAGCAAAATGAGTGTTTTGGGACCAAGAGCTAAATAAGTTCTGGCCCAACGGGGACAGTGCCTTGCCACCCCCCCAGTAAACCTAAATTTTTTGGGAAACCGGGAAAGCCCAAAGAAACTTTGCAATCTTTGGTCGGGGGCCCTTGCCGAGACCTAAGGGCCTGAGGGGCCCTTAAAACCGGGGAAATTGCATAAAAAACATGGGGGCCCACTTGGACAGTGCCCTGTTTTTGAAAAAGGGGACACGAGTTGGGTGGACTCAAAAGGGTATGTAAATTTTGGTCAGTAAAAGGGCCCAATGGGGTTAATCCACCTCAACACAACGACATATCCCAGGGGTATTCTTTTTCAGTGTCCGCCCCTCACCCCCCAAAAAACACTGAGCAACGGGGGTTTGAAAAGAGGCTACCACCCCCTTGTTAAAGTTAAAAACCCGAGGGGGAGGGGGCTTTAAAATTAGAAAAGAAAATATTACCCAAAGGTAAACCCCCAAGGTGACGGGTTTTCAAGGAAAAACTTCTTATTGGTTGCCGAAAACTTTTCCCCTTGGGGGACAACATTAGTTTTGACAAGAAACAAGCTTCAACAAGAGACTATTGATGCTTAGGGACCCCACAAACCCAAAAAACAACTTTTAGAAATTCTAAAATCTATTTCTAAAATTTATATTTCTTAAACTTTTAAAACTTTATTTCTTTTTATTTTCCCCCCAAAAACTTTTTTTTCTTTTTCAAATTATTACATTTCTAAAAAATAAAAAATTCTTTTTTTTTAAAACATTCTTTTTTTTATATAAAATGTTTTTGGGCCCCTTTTTTTTTTTTTACACTATTTAAAACAAGTCAAATTTTATTTTTGGTTTTTTAATTTCTTTTTTCCCCAAAAAATTGTTATAAATTTTTGGAACTTTAGGAAAAAAAATTTTTAAATTTGTTTTCCCTTTTAGGGGGTTTGCCCCGATTTGTTTGCTCCCCCCCTTTGACCCCCCTTTTCTCCCCCTGGGAAAACCCCTACTTCCCCCCCTTTTTTCTCCACCAGGAACTCTGTGAATCCCTTTGACTTTTTCGGGATAGGGGGTTGTGTCACCTTTAACCGGGGGTTTTTAACTTCTGTATTTTTGGGGTGGGGTTTTTTGATGCACTGTGACGGGGGGACAAAAAACCCCAAGGCCAGGACGTTGACCCCAAACTTTAGACACCATAAACCCTTGACCTCAGGGAACTTTAAAAGGGACGGCACCCCCCCCAGATTTTCCCATGCCACATGGAAAGAACTCCACGCTTGGGGCAGAAAGGCCCAAAGGGGCAAGAACCCCCCACCTATTCTTCAAAAAAACAGAAACATACAGTGAATATTATAAAAGGGGGCTGCCTAAAAACCAATCCCCAAACCCCAAACAAACCCCCCAAAGCACAACCCGGAAAAATTTCATTGCACTCCAGAGAGAAGAGATCCAGACCCACCTTCATGCACACACCCCTTTTTCCCCTGAAGTTTTAAACCCTTTGACAAGCCCCCTGGGCCAATCCCACCCCCAAGGGCAGGGGTTTCCCCAATGAAGTGGAACCATAACCCCACAAGGGTTTTAAAAAGGGGGCCCAAAACCCCACAATCAAAGAAAATGAAAAGGGGGAAAAATCATTCAGCTGGGGAAAGGGACATTTTAAAACCCCCCAAAACAAAAAAAGAAGAGGAAAATAGGAATCTTCCGAAAAGAAAATTTAAAAAGGAAATAAAGATACAAAAAACTTCAAAGCTAAGAGGGTCCCCCCAGTAAAACATTGGGGGGGGCCCGAATGAGGGAAAAATAAAAAATGTTTACCACAGGCCCCTAAAAAATAAAATAGAGTCAAGCAGTAATAATCAAAGCAATAACTGAGATTAACAACTCGGGAAAAAAAACCCAAAAGTAGAGTAAAGAACAAGAAAGAATTAATTAGCTAAGGAGGAAATTTTTTTGAAACACAGTGAAGTTGAAAAAAATTTTTTTAAACCCCATAAAACTATAACCCTTCAGGGCAAAGATTTAAACCCCCCGAGAGGAAAAACCCAAGAGAAAACCAAAAGGAGAAACCGATGGGGAAAAACCAACCCCGGAGAGAAAACCGAAAAAAAAAGGAGGGGACATGGAAAAAAAATTGAGGGGGGTTTAAATTGAAACCGCCTTAATGATCAAAATGCAAGAAAAGAAAACCCGAAAATGGGAAAAAAATTTAAACCCTTTTCCCTAACTGGGGAAAGGGGGGAGTGACAAACCCTTTATAACTCGCTTAGGGAAACATTTTTTGGGGGAATTTCTATGAAATACCGGGGAATGAAAACACAAGCTGACAAACAAATTTGGTTTGGGGGAAAAATCAACAACCCAATTAAAAATTGGGAGACAGAAAAAAAAAGAAAGTGGAGAGGAAATAAAGAGCCTCATGATGAGGGCGAAAGAGAAGAGTGAAAAATCTTGCTGAAAACTCAATACCCTTTTAAAAAAGGATCACATCCGGGAACATCATTACTCAGCAAATAGAAGGGGTAAACGTGTGGAAACAGTGACAAGCTTAAATTTTCTTTGGTTCCAAAATCACTAAGAAAGGTGACTGCAGTCATCAAATTAAATGTCACTTGCTTCTTGATGTGTGTGATCTATGACACACCTAGACATTGCATTAACAAGAAGAGACATCACCTTACTAAATTCTCAGTAAATAAGAAAGGTCAATTATGGTAATAGTGGAGGCTATGGGATGTTGTTGAGTAATGTATATAGCTTTTGATTGGTTATTACATCTCTTTATTGTTAATTCAGTAAGTATGTAAAATACATCATTTGGCAGGTACTAAGTCTTAATTGATGTGCAAGATACATAAGGAAACTTGGGTAGACACGAAACATATAGAAGAATCTGATACATGTGAATAACTTGGTAGGTAGGCAAACAGGTTCTTTCCAATTCCATGCGAGAGTTTAGGAAAATTGTGAAATGTGGCTTAGCATGACTGAAAATATTTAGCCTGATTGTAGCTCTAGAAGTTCAGTGAAACAGATAGATAATGAAACTACTAAGGGAAACAGATGTCATGTCTTCCAAGAACTGGTTAACCGTGATGAGATGCTGCATTCACCACAAGGATTTAAGTCTTTCTTTCAGGAGCAAGAAAGCAACATCAAAATATACATTAGGAAATATAGGGTGGTGTCTTGGTGGGATGAAATGAAGACATTATATAAGGAGAGCAGAACAAAAATGACCCTTTATAATCTCGCTTGTAAAATACCTATCTTTTGCTGACTGTGGTGCAATCTTTGACTATGTCATGTTATTGTTGGTATTCCAGTGATGGTATGATGGTGATCATGGTTACTGAGTACATCTCAGTGTTTTCAAGTACGAAACAAATTTTTGTTTAATGAAGACAACCTGCTGTCTAACCTCTTAGCTTTCTTCCTGATAACTGACATGATATAATAAAACTGAGGAAGCAGTAAAGTACATACTCTTCATTTGCTTTTTCTAAATTTGATTTGTATGTGTTCCTTCTCCCATACCATCCTAACTTAGACACCCAGTCAACTCAGCCTGGATGATTTCAAAATCATTTTATTTACATTTCATCTTTTCACTTTGTTCTAATTTTATATTTTTTAAACAATTCATTAGGTGTAATTTACATAGGATGCATATTGAATGATTCCTTGAATAGAAGAGTTTATATTAAAGCACAGTAAAATAGCCAGGCACTGAAATAATACTCTCATTTTACTCTCAATTATTTCAAAATAGAAATTGACACTATGAAGATGAACATGTAACTTGATTCTTCAAATAAGAGAATTGTAGGAATTTGTTGATATCTCCCAACATTAATTCTAATCTTCATTATCCTGCATAATCTGACACCTGTTTGGTAGATCAGTTGTATTAGGATGATTTTCAAATAATGAAGATGGTTGATGAGTTGACCTTGAAAGAGAGGCAGCAGATGTACCAGGGATCTTTGGACCTGGGAAACATGAATTGCCTGTGTGTTGTAGTTCAGGAAAAGCACTGTCATGGGCTGCCATATTACCGTACAAATCTGGAAAGTTAGAAGTCTCCACCCTCAGTCCAAAATACCTGTTCTGTAATGGAGATAAGATGTGGTACTGAGAAATAAAAGTAGACATAGCTGCAAAATTCTCATTCGGGCCATTTGATTTAGTGTAGATGCTATGTGAAGTCCCATGAAAAATGCTCAGCCTAGAGTGTGGGATGGGGAGGGAGATGGGAGGGTGTTTCAAAAGGGAGGAAATAGACGTATATCTATGGCTGATTCATTTTGAGGTCTGACAGAATACAGCAAAATTCTGTAAAGCAATCATCCTTCAATTAAAAACAACAACAACAACAGTTGCAGGTTGATGTATCACAATATGCTTCTGTGGTCTAACTGATTTTGATGATGGAGAAGAGAAAACATTTTGAGTTGGAGCAATTGTATCAGCAACTATCTGGATGGTAGAAGGCTTTCGTAGGAATGGCATACTTAAACTTGTTCAGGCTGAAAATACGTCCTGTCCTCTAGTTTCAAGATGAAAGTCAGAGTTATGATCATCCACATTACCCCTTGCTTAAAATGCTTCTTACAATCTCGGACTAATGAAGATAGTGTAGAGACATTTTTATTCCCAACCCTTCTTTCATTTTTACCAAATTTGGGGATAAACTCATTCAAAATTTGGATTATCATAGAGCTGCAACTGAAACCAAAGGAGAAAATTATTTAGTAACTTTTTAAACCCAGGTAAATCAGAAAAACAAAGCTAAACTATAAAAATTGATTCCTTTAATCATACAGTTAATATCATCAAATAAGCCCCCTCAATTCATAGTTTTAAAAACTTACATATTAGTAGAAATTATGCTCCTCAAATAAAATATTTTATAAATCTACAGTAAATGCACTTTAAATGGCTTCAGGACTTGCATCTTGTTCCAAGTTTTTTGTTTTTGTTTTTGTTGTCAAAATAATATTTACAGCATCTTCATTAAAGTGGCCAAACAATGGGCACTCCCAAGAGAGTAAATGAACTATTTGGGCAACCCGAGATTTGTTAATCACTTTCTGGCTGAACAATTTAGGTCCTCTTGCTGAAAGGCTATGCCATAATCTGGCTCATCTCATGCTATTCTTTCTGTAATAAGAGACAATTCAGTTCAGTTCAGTTCAATCACTCAGTCGTGTCCGACTCTTTACGACCCCATGTATCGCAGCACGCCAGGCCTCCCTGTCCATCACCAACTCCCGGAGTTTACCCAAACTCATGCCCATTGAGTCCGTGATGCCATTCAGCCATCTCATCCTCTGTTGGCCCCTTCTCCTCCTGCCCTCAATCTTTCCCAGCATCAGGGTCTTTTCCAATGAGTCAACTCTTCGCATGAGGTGGCCAAAGTATTGGAGTTTCAGCTTCAGCATCAGTCCTTCCAATGAAAACCCAGGACTGATCTCCTTTAGGATGGACTGGTTGGATCTCCTTGCAGTCCAAGGGACTCTCAAGAGTCTTCTCCAACACCATAGTTCAAAAGCATCAATTTTGAAAAAAGCGCGCCGTACCCGGGGAGAGTGCGCCCAAGCCTCTGGCTGCCTGAGCCGCTCAGGCCGGGGAAGGCACAAAACGCAGGCGCAACCGAATCTGCGCTTTTGTGGAGTACCCGAAAACTGGAACCGCACTCAACGCAGGGCCCGCTCCATATAGAGCAGCCGGGAGCCTGAGCAGTGTAGACGGGGAAAGCACTGACACCCGTGAGCGGGGCAAACCCAGTGTGGCCAGAACACAGTGAGTGCTATCCACACAGAGCGGTATCTGTCTGCAGCGCCCCGCCCTCCCCGTAGCAGGACTGAACTGAACTGGCGAACCTAAATAAGAGATCACCTCCGCCTGCCTGTGTCAGGGTGGAATTAGACACCGAAGAGACGGCAAACAGAAGCCAAATAAACAAATGGAACCGCTTCAGAAAGGACCAGTGCAACAGATTAAAATCCCTGAAGGTAACACCGACTACACCAGAAGGGGCCTATAGATATCGAGAAGTGTAAGCTGGAAAGAGGAGCTATCTGAAATTGAACTGAACCTACACTGACCGCAACAACTCCAGAGAAATTCCTAGATATATATGTTTTGTTTTTCTACTTAAAAAAAATTTTTTTTCTTCCCTTTTTTTTTGTTTTTTATTTTTCTCTTTTATTTTCTTTTAAAATTCCCTATTACTCAACTTTCATTTTCATCTATTTTTACGATTTTTTTAATTAGGGAAAAAAATTTTTTTTCTTTTTTTTTCTTTTTCTTGTTTTTCTCTCCTATTTCCTTTTAAAGTCCTCTAATACTCCTCTATTATTCCTTAATGTTCATTTTCGTTTCACTATAACATTGCCAAAAAAAATAAAGAGAGAGAGAGAAACCCTATTTTTAAACCAAACTTCATATACATTTCTAAATTTTTTGTGTGTTTTTGTTTTTGTTTTCAAATATTGTATTTCAAAGAGTCTAACCTCTACACTAGATTTTTAATCTTTGTTTTTCAGTATATGATATAAATTTTGGACATTTAAGAATCCAATATTCAGTTCCCATTTCTATTCAGGAGTGTGGTGATTACTCTCCCACTTTTGACTCTCTGTTTTCTACCTCAGAACACCTCTATTTCCTCCTTTCCCCTTCTCTTCCCAATCCAACTCTGTGAATCTTTGTGGGTGTCTGGGCTACAGAGAACACTTTGGGAACAGATAACTGTGTAGATCTGTCTCTCTCCTCTTGAGTCCCCTTTTTCTCCTCCTGCTCACCTCTATCTCCTTCCTCCCTCTCCTATTCTTCATGTAACTCTGTGAACCTCTCTGGTTGTCTCTCATGGTGGAGAATCTTTTCACCATTAACCTAGAAGTTTTATTATCAGTGCTGTATAGTTGGAGAAGTCTTGAGACTATTGGAAGAAGAAAACTGAAATCCAGAGGTAGGAGATTTAAGCCCCAAACCTGAGAAAACCAGAAAACTCCTAACTACACGGAACATTAAGGAATAAGAGACCATCCAAAAGCCTCCATACCTACACCAAAAACCAACCACCACCCAAGAGCCAATAAGCTCCAGTACAAGACATACCACGCAAATTCTTTAGCAACGCAGGAACATAGACCTGAGTGTCAACATACAGGCTGTCCAAAGTCACACCTAACACATAGACCCATCGCAAAACTCACTACTGGACACTCCATTGCACTCCAGAGAGAAGAAATCCAATTCCACGCACCAGAACACTGACACAAGCTTCCCTAACCAGGAAACCTTGACAAACAAATCGTCCAACCCCACCCACTGGATGAAACCTCCACAATAAAAAGGAATCACAGATCACAAGAATACAGAAAGCCCACTCCAGACATAGCAATCTAAACAAGATGAAAAGGCAGAGAAATACCCAACAGCTAAAGGAACATGAAAAAAGCCCACCAAGTCAAACAAAAGAGGAGGAAATAGGGAATCTACCTGAAAAAGAATTTAGAATAATGATAATAAAAATGATCCAAAATCTTGAAAACAAAGTGGAGTTACAGATAAATACCCTGGAGACTAGGATTGAGAAGATAAAAGAAATGTTTAACAAGGACCTAGAAGGAATTTTAAAAAGTCAGTTAAAAATTAATAATGAAATAAGTGAGATCAAAAACACTCTGGAGGGAACCATGAGTAGAATAACAGAGACAGAAGATAGGATAAGTGAGTTAGAAGATAAAATGGTGGAAATAAATGAAGCAGAGAGGAAAAAAGAAAAAAGAATCAAAAGAAATGAGGACAACCTCAGGGACATCTGGGACAATGTGAAACGCCCCAACATTCGAATCATAGGAGTCCCAGAAGAAGAAGACAAAAAGAAAGGCCATGAGAAAATACTCGAGGAGATAATAGCTGAAAACTTCCCTAAAATGGGGAAGGAAATAGCCACCCAAGTCCAAGAAACCCAGAGAGTCCCAAACAGGATAAACCCAAGGTGAAACACCCCAAGACACATATTAATCAAATTAACAAAGAGCAAACACAAAGAACAAATATTAAAAGCAGCAAGGGAGAAACAACAAATAACACACAAAGGGATTCCCATAAGGATAACAGCTGATCTATCAATAGAAACCCTGCAGGCAAGAAGGGAATGGCAGGACATACTTAAGGTAATGAAAGAGAATAACCTACAACCTAGATTGCTCTACCCAGCAAGGATCTCATTCAGATATGAAGGAGAACTCAAAAGCTTTACAGACAAGGAAAAGATGAGAGAATTCAGCACCACCAAACCAGCTCTTCAACAAATACTAAAGGATGTTCTCTAGACAGGAAACACAGAAAGGTGGTATAAACGTGAACCCCAAACAACAAAATAAATGGCAACGGGACCATACCTTTCAATAATTACCTTAAATGTAAATGGGTTGGATGCCTCAACCAAAAGACAAAGACTGGCTGAATGGATACAAAAGCAAGATCCCTATATATGCTGTCTACAAGAGACCCATCTCAAAACAAGGGACACATACAGACTAAAAGTGAAGGGCTGGAAAAAAAATATTCCACGCAAACGGAGACCAAAAGAAAGCAGGAGTCGTAATACTCATATCAGATAAAATAGACTTTCAAATAAAGGCTGTGAAAAGAGACAAAGATGGACACTACATAATGATCAAAGGATCAATCCAAGAAGAAGATATAACAATTTTAAATATATATGCACCCAACATAGAAGCACTGCAATATGTAAGGCAAACGCTAACGAGTATGAAAGAGGAAATTAATAGTAACACAATAATAGTAGGAGACTTTAATACCCCACTCACAACTATGGATAGATCAACTAAACAGAAAATGAACAAGGAAACACAAATTTAAAGGACACAATGAACCAGCTAGACCTAATTGACATCTATAGGACGTTTCACCCCAAAACAATCAACTTCACCTTTTTCTCAAGTGCACACGGAACGTTCTCCAGAATAGATCACATCCTGGGCCATAAATCTAGTCTTGGTAAATTCAAAAAAATTGAAATCATTCCAGTCATCTTTTCTGACCACAGTGCAGTAAGATTAGATCTCAATTACAGGAAAAAAAATTATTAAAAATTCAAACATATGGAGGCTAAACAACACACTTCTGAATAACCAACAAATCATAGAAGAAATCAAAAAAGAAATCAAAATATGCATAGAAATGAATGAAAATGAAAACACAACAACCCAAAACCTTTGGGACACTGTAAAAGCAGTGCTAAGGGGAAGATTCATAGCATTACAGGCCTACCTCAAGAAACAAGAAAAAAAGTCAAATAAATAACCTAACTCTACACCTAAAGCAACTAGAGAAGGAAGAAATGAAGAACCCCAGGGTTAGTAGAAGGAAAGAAATCTTAAAAATTAGGGAAGAAATAAATGCAAAAGAAACTAAAGAGACCATAGCAAAAATCAACAAAGCTAAAAGCTGTTTTTTTGAAAAAATAAACAAAATTGAGAAACCATTAGCAAGACTCATTAAGAAACAAAGGGAGAAGAACCAAATTAACAAAATTAGAAACGAAAATGGAGAGATCACAACAGACAACACTGAAATACAAAAGATCATAAGAGACTACTACCAGCAGCTCTATGCCAATAAAATGGACAACTTGGAAGAAATGGACAAGTTCTTAGAGAAGTATAACTTTCCAAAACTGAACCAGGAAGAAATAGAAGATCTTACCAAACCCATCACAAGCAAGGAAATCGAAACTGTAATCAGAAATCTTCCAGCAAACAAAAGCCCAGGACCAGATGGCTTCACAGCTGAATTCTACCAAAAATTCAGAGAAGAGCTAACACCTATCTTACTCAATCTATTCCAGAAAATTGCAGAAGAAGGTAAACTTCCAAACTCATTCTATGAGGCCACCATCACCCTAATTCCAAAACCAGACAAAGATGCCACAAAAAAAGAAAACTACAGGCCAATATCACTGATGAAAATAGATGCAAAAATCCTTAACAAAATTCTAGCAAACAGAATCCAACAACATATTAAAAAAAGCATACACCATGACCAAGTGGGCTTTATCCCAGGAATGCAAGGATTCTTTAATATCCACAAATCAATCAATGTAATACACCACATTAACAAATTGAAAGATAAAAACATATGATTATCTCAATAGATGCAGAAAAAGCCTTTGACAAAATTCAACATCCATTTATGATTAAAAGTCTCCAGAAAGCAGGAATAGAAGGAACATACCTTAACATAATAAAAGCTATATATGACAAACCCACAGCAAGTATCACCCTCAATGGTGAAAAATTGAAAGCATTTCCCCTGAAATCAGGAACAAGACAAGGGTGCCCACTCTCACCACTACTATTCAACATAGTTTTGGAAGTGTTGGCCGCAGCAATCAGGGCAGAAAAAGAAGTAAAAGGAATCCAGATAGGAAAAGAAGAAGCGAAACTCTCTCTGTTTGCAGATGACAGGATCCTCTACATAGAAAACCCTAAAGACTCTACCAGAAAATTACTAGAGCTAATCAACGAATACAGTAAAGTTGCAGGATATAAAATTAACACACAGAAATCTCTTGCATTCCTATACACTAACAATGAGAAAACAGAAAGAGAAATTAAGGAAACAATACCATTCACCATTGCAACAAAAAGAATAAAATACTTAGGAGTATATCTACCTAAAGAAACAAAAGACCTATACTTAGAAAACTATAAAACACTGATGAAAGAAATCAAAGAGGACACAAACAGATGGAGAAATATACCGTGTTCATGGATTGGATGAATCAATATTGTCAAAATGGCTATACTACCCAAAGCAATCTATAGATTCAATGCAATCCCTATCAAACTACCAACGGTATTTTTCACAGAACTAGAAAAAATAATTTCACAATTTGTATGGAAATACAAAAAACCTCGAGTAGCCAAAGTAACCTTGAGAAAGAAGAATGTAACTGGAGGAATCAACCTGCCTGACTCCAGACTATACTACAAAGCCACAGTCATCAATACAGTATGGTACTAGCACAAAGACAGAAATATAGATCAATGGAACAGAATAGAAAGCCCAGAGATAAATCTACGAACCTATGGTCACCTTATCTTCGACAAAGGAGGCAAGGATATACAATGGAAAAAAGACAAACTCTTTAACCAGTGGTGCTGGGAAAACTGGTCATCCACCTGTAAAAGAATGAAACTAGAACACTTTCTAACACCATACACAAAAATAAATTCAAAATGGATGAAAGATCTAAATGTAAGACCAGAAACTATAAAACTCCTAGAGGAGAACATAGGCAAAACACTCTCTGACATAAAGCACAGTGGGATCCTCTATGACCCACCTCCCAGAATTTTAGAAACAAAAGCAAAAATAAACAAATGAGACCTAATGAAACTTAAAAGCTTTTGCACAACAAAGGAAACTATAAGCAAGGTGAAAAGACAGCCCTCAGATTGGGAGAAAATAATAGCAAACGAAGCAACAGACAAAGGATTAATCTCAAAAATATACAAGCAACTCCTCCAGCTCAACTCCAGAAAAATAAATGACCCAGTCAAAAAATGGACCAAATTACTAAACAGACATTTCTCCAAGGAA
Source organism: Odocoileus virginianus (assembly GCF_023699985.2). NCBI lineage: Eukaryota > Metazoa > Chordata > Mammalia > Artiodactyla > Cervidae > Odocoileus > Odocoileus virginianus. The sequence goes on along the minus strand of NW_027224457.1, from coordinate 3,937 downwards.
GATATACAGATGGCACAAAAACACATGAAAAGATGCTCAACATCACTCATTATCAGAGAAATGCAAATCAAAACCACAATGAGGTACCATTACATGCCAGTCAGGATGGCTGCTATCCAAAAGTCTATAAGCAATAAATGCTGGAGTGGGTGTGGAGAAAAGGGAACCCTCTTACACTGTTGGTGGGAATGTAAATTAGTACAGCCACTATGGAAAACAGTGTGGAGATTTCTTAAAAAGCTGGAAATAGAACTGCCGTATGACCCAGCAATCCCACTTCTGGGCATACACACCGAGGAAACCAGATCTGAAAGAGACACGTGAACCCCAATGTTCATCGCAGCACTGTTTATAATAGCCAGGACATGGAAGCAACCCAGATGCCCATCAGCAGACGAATGGATGCGGAAGCTGTGGTACATATGCACCATGGAATATTACTCAGCCGTTAAAAAGAATTCATTTGAATCAGTTCTAATGAGATGGATGAAACTGGAGCCCATTATACAGAGCGAAGTAAGCCAGAAAGATAAAGACCATTACAGTATACTAACAAATATATATGGAATTTAGAAAGATGGTAACGATAACCCTATATGCAAAACAGAAAAAGAGACTCAGATGTATAGAACAGACTTGTGGACTCTGTGGGAGGAGGCGAGGGTGGGATGTTTCAAGAGAACAGCATCGAAACATGTATATTATCTAGGGTGAAACAGATCACCAGCCCAGGTTGGGTGCATGAGACAAGTGCTCGGACTTGGTGCACTGGGAAGACCCAGAGGGATAGGGTGGAGAGGGAGGTGGGAGGGGGACCGGGATGGGGAATACATGTAAATCCATGGCTAATTCATTTCAATGTATGACAAAAACCACTGCAATGATGTAAAGTAATTTGCCTCCAACTAATAAAAATAAATGAAAAAAAAAAAGCATCAATTTTTCAGTGCTCAGCTTTCTTCACAGTCCAACTCTCACATCCATACATGACCACTGGAAAAACCATAGCCTTGACCAGATGGACCTTTGTTGGCAAAGTAATGTCTCTGCTTTTTAATATGCTATCTAGTTTGGTCATAACTTTCCTTCCAAGGAGCAAGCGTCTTTTAATTTCATGGCTGCAGTCACCATCTGCAGTGATTTTGGAGCCCCCAAAAATAAAGTCTGACACTGTTTCCACTGTCTCTCCATCTATTTCCCATGAGGTGATCGGACCGGATGCCATGATCTTAGTTTTCTGAATGTAAAGCTTTAAGCCAACTTTTTCACTCTCTTTCACTTTCATCAAGAGGCTTTTTAGTTCCTCTTCACTTTCTACCATAAGGGTGGTTTCAACTGCATATCTGAGGTTATTGATATTTCTCCTGGCAATCTTAATTCCAGTTTGTGCTTCTTCCAGCCCAGCATTTCTCATGATGTACTCTGCATATAAGTTTAAATAAGCAGGGTGAAAATATACAGCCTTGATGTACTCCTTTTCCTATTTGGAACCAGTCTGTTTTTCCATATCCAGTTCTAACTGTTGCTTCCTGACCTGCATACAGGTTTCTCAAGAGGCAGGTCAGGTGCTCTGGTATTCTCATCTCTTGAAGAATTTTCCACAGTTTATTGTGATCCACACAGTAGGCTTTGGCATAGTCAATAAAGCAGAAATAGATGTTTTTCTGGAACTCTCTTGCTTTTTCGATGATCCAGCGGATATTGGCAATTTGATCTCTGGTTCCTCTGCCTTTTCTAAAACCAGCTTGAACATCTGAAAGTTCTCGGCTCACGTATTGCTGAAGCCTGGCTTGGAGAATTTTGAAAATTACCTTACTAGCGTGTGAGATGAGTGCAGTTGTGCGGTAGTTTGAGCATTCTTTGGGATTGCCTTTCTTAGGGATTGGAATGAAAACTGACCCTTTCCAGTACTGTGGCCACTGCTGAGTTCTCCAAATTTGCTGGCATATTGAGTGCAGCACTTTCACAGCATCATCTTTCAGGATTTTAAACAGCTCAACTGGAATTCCATCACATCCACTGGCTTTGTTCTTAGTGAAGCTTTCTAAGGCCCACTTGACTTCACATTCCAGAATGTCTGGCTCTGGGTGAGTGATCACACCATTGAGATTATCTGGGTCATGAAGATCTTTTTTGTACAGCTCTCCTGTGTATTCTTGCCACCTCTTCTTAATATCTTCTGCTTCTGTTAGGTCCATACGATTTCTGTCCTTTATTGAGCCCATTTTTGCATGAAATCTTCCCTTGGTATCTCTAATTTTCTTGATGAGATCTCCAGTCTTTCCCATTCTGTTGTTTTCCTCTATCTCTTTGCACTGATCGCTGAGGAAGGCTTTCTTATTTCTCCTGGCTATTCTTTGGAACTCTGCATTCAAATGGGAATATCTTTCCTTTTCTCCTTTGCTTTTTGCTTCTCTTCTTTTCACAGCTATTTGTAAGGCCTCCTCAGACAACCATTTTGCCTTTTTGCATTTCTTTTCCATGGGGATGGTCTTGATTCCTGTCTCCTGTACAATGTCACGAAACCTCGTCCATAGTTCATCAGGCTCTCTGTCTATCAGATCTAATCCCTTAAATCTATTTCTCACTTCCTCTGTATAGTCATAAGGGATTTGATTTAGGTCATACCTGAATGGTCTAGTGGTTATCCCTACTTTCTTCAGTTTAAGTCTGAATTTGGCAATAAGGAGTTCATGATCTGAGCCACAGTCAGCTCCCGGTCTTGTTTTTGCTGACTGTATAGAGCTTCTCCATCTTTGGCTGCAAAGAATATAATCAGTCTGATTTCAGTGTTGACCATCTGGTGATGTCCATGTGTAGAGTCTTCTCTTGTGTTGTTGGAAGAGGGTGTTTTCTATGACCAGTGCGCTCTCTTGGCAAAACTCTATTAGCCTTTGCCCTGCTTCATTCCATACTCCAAGGCCAAATTTGCCTGGTTATTCCAGGTGTTTCTTGACTTCCTACTTTTGCATTCCAGTCCCCTATAATGAAAAGGACATCTTTTTTGGGTGTTAGTTCTAAAAGGTCTTGTAGGTCTTCATAGAACTGTTCAACTTCAGCTTCTTCAGTGTTACTGGTTGGGGCATAGGCTTGGATTACCGTGATATTGAATGGTTTGCCTTGGAAACGAACAGAGATCATTCTGTCATTTTTGAGATTGCATCCAAGTACTGCATTTCGGACTCTTTTGTTGACCATGATGGCTACTCTATTTCTTCTAAGGGATTCCTGCTCACAGTAGTAGATACAATGGTCATCTGAATTAAATTCACCCATTCCAGTCCATTTTAGTTCGCTGATTCCTAGAATGTCGACATTCACTCTTGCCATCTCCTGTTTGACCACTTCCAATTTGCCTTGATTCACGGACCTAACATTCCAGGTTCCTATGCAATATTGCTCTTTACAGCATCGGACCTTGCTTCTATCACTAGTCCCATCCACAACTGGGTATTGTTTTTGCTTTGGCTTCATCCCTTCATTCTTTCTGGAGTTATTTCTCCACTGATCTCCAGTAGCATATTGGGCATTGGATAGCATCACCAACTGAATGGACATGAGTTTGAGCAAGCTCTAGGAGCTGGTGATGGACAGGTCTTCATAGAACCAGGGAAGCCTGGCATGCTGCAGTCCACGAGGTCGCAAGAGTAGGACATGACTGAGTGACTGAACAACAGCAACAAATGCCCCAAAGGCCAAGGATGATACTTTGGAAAGCTGTGGCTGTTTGTCACTAAAATGTAAAATAAGCAAAGTAATCTTTCAAACATTGTTTCTACCTTCTAAGCTTAATTTTCCTCAGGTTATTATTATCTTATGATGCTGTGCTAAATAAATTCTGAGGATAAGTATCAAAATAAATAAATAAATAAAATTTTATCCAGTGTAAGAATAGCAGCTGCTTTCTTAGAACAATTCTTTAAGCACCTACCATTTT
>NW_027224456.1:0-26070 GCF_023699985.2 Odocoileus virginianus | reverse complement strand
TCAAGAGTTGAGAAGAATTCATGTAACCACCATCCTGAGAGCCTGTGAGCTTTCTTTGGCAGATGACAAGTTTTACTACCTCTTCCCGAGTGTTCTATAGGATTCCTTATCACAAGCGCATCTCTATTGGTCCAGTTTCTTTCTTACAAAGTGGTTAGCTTTCTCTCTCAGTGACAAAGGAGAATAACACTAAAGACAGAATGAAAATTTATCAGCAAAAAAAATCACACATAGGCTTTCTTCTAGTTAGAAGATGAGCTTTACAGTCAGTTCTCCACTTTTGTTCAGATATGCCCTGGAGAGCATTGTTTCTCTCACTTTCAGAACCACTGCAGGTCCTTGTCAAAATGCAAATTCTTGTTCAGTAGGTGAATGGGGAGAGGTGTGTTTCTAGTAGGCCCCTGGTGACGGTTACATCAAGGCCTACAATCTGTGCAGGGAAGCCCTAGATCTAGCGACATCAGGGGATGGATGTAGACCCGGCCTCCTCCTTCAGCAGGATATGCAACATTAAATGGCCCTAGTCTCTGATTCAAACCTTAGCCCTCATCTTAGAAACACCACATTTTACAGAATACATGTAAACAAAACCAAATGTTTTCAAACGTAACAATGATTTCTGTATTCCTAGCTATGGATGGGAGCCTGAATTAATAGACAAAGTGGTTGTTTCTTTCCACAAGGGGAGGAGAAAGGAGAGAGAAAGTGAGGCATTGAAGTGGCGGTTACTGGGCAACCTGAACAAATAAAGTTACTGAATCCTGGTGCTTAATGAATAAAATACCCCCAAGGACACAACCCCATGTGAGAGGGAGGCAAAGTGAAGTCTCCATTTCAGAGTGTTGCACTGGGCTAAGTCTAGATAGGACTTGACTGAATCGAGACAGGGAAGTCTTACTTGTTTATTGAGGTCTGGCAGCTTTTACTGGCTGAAAAGTTTTCCCTTTTTTTAATCAACCTAAATCCTTGAGCTTTAATATGAACTAATTTATCTTATATACTCATAAGGCTAGGGCCACCTGATTACTCTCTCTTCTAGATATAGCATATAATTGAAAATTTTCTAAATTTTTTGAATCTGAATAGCTAGCATCTGTAAGGCATTCTATATGTGCTTTCCGTGAATCAGTCTCAGCTAATTCTCTCAACAACACAAAGGGTAGGTACTCTTTTAGTCCTATCTGGCAGATGAAGAAAGAAGAGCGGGAGAGCAGGGAACGTGCCCGAGGTCTCAGGAGTGAGCAACAAAGGCAGGATTTGAACTCAGGCATATGATTCGAGCCCAAAGTTTCCCACTAACTATCCTGCCTCTTCATTATTACATGTTTAAAAAAAAAGGGGGGGGGGATTACACTGTATTTTCTCATCCCTGGAAGACTCCTCTGGAATTCTAATAAAAAGTCCTCCAAGTGAACTCGAGAGCAGGAACTAAACATGATCTGAGAATCGAGCTCAAGAGAGAACATAGAAGGGACACTTTACTCTCCCTACTTGTGGTTCTTTCATACACATTCTATACTGAATTATGGTTTGGATTTCTTCCCCTACAATACTAATTGCTGTTCAGAGTATAGTCTGTCTTCTCTGAGCTCAATATTCTTTATTAGAAGTCATATTCAGGATGCTTTAGCTTCCAGATTTTAAAAATACAGCTGGAACTGGCTTAAATGATAAAGTGTTAGTCACTCAGTTGTGTTCGACTCTTTGCGACCCCATGGACTGTAGCCCGCCAAGCTCCTCTGTCCATGAAATTCTCCAGGCAAGAATACTGGAGTGGGTAGCCATTCCCTTCTCCAAGGGATCTTTCCGACCCAGGGATCAAACCTGGGGCTCCCCATTGCAGGGAGATTCTTTACCGTGAGTCACCAGGAAAGCCCTACATGATACAGGGAATATATTAATCCACATAACTGAAAACTCCCAAGATAGGACAGGGTCAAGGAGCCAGCTCCTTTTCAGCATTTCACACTGCTGTTGAAATTGCTGACCACATCTGGGGCCTGCCCCACTTAAGAGTTCTAGGATGTGGATGGCCAGGAACTCTCATAGCTACTTGCTTCCTCATTTCCACTTGAAAGGAAGACCATCTCTTCCCCAAACTACCAAAGTCCTGAGCTTCACTCTGATAGAACCAACTCATTATACTGGATCCATTATAAGATGCATGTTTTTCATATTGTAACATCTCTGAAGTATTGCTAAAAATACATCTTACAACTCATATATAGTTAGGTCAGGGTTTTTCCTCATTTTTGCTTCAAAAGTGGAAGTGTTAGTTGTCAGTCATGTCTGATTCTTTGCAACCCATGGAGCCCACCAGGCTCCTCTGTCCATGGAATTCTCCAGGCAAGAATATGGAGTGGGTTGCCATTCCCTTCTCCAGGGGATCTTCCTGACCCAGGTATTGAACCCAGGTCTCCTGCATTGTAGGCAAATTCTTTACCATCTGAGTCACCAGGGAAGTGGTTCCTAAAATACTGTGTCCTTTTTGGTACCTAACACTGGGACTAACCAGTCAGGAATGATCTCCAGAGCCATGGCAGCCTCAATCCTTGTACCAAATGCATTATTGCCAGTTCCCATGAGGGAGGGTGGAATGAGTGTTGGGAAGACAATTGAGATGTTCTTTAAGTTACTAGGCATGTACTAATGTGAAAAGTCTAGTGCTAAGTTATTCATTCTTTTATCCCATCATTTATGTATTCACTTAAATGAAAGCACTTATTGAATTTCAACTATGAGCTGGTATTCTTCAAGGTGCCAGAATATAAATAATTGACATACAGACATTGTGACTGACCAGCTCATACTCTCTGCTGCTATTACATTGTTAAATTTTACATATACATATGTTTCTACATAAGTAATACAATTACAATATTACAATAACTCTGGAGTCATGTTCTACCAATAATAATCAGATAATAATCAGCTAAAGGAAATGGCCAGGCCACAGATAAAGTGCTATATGGAATCTTATACTCCAAAAGCTTTGCTGCAAGAGAAGGAAGCATGTCTCCTTGGCTCTAACAAAATCTGGGGCATGTAACACAGCAACTCAGATTTCAATTTTGGAGTAAGAATGGCAGTCCCGTCCATGGCTAAGATGCATTCAGTGACTCACAGATTCCAGAAAGGAAGGAAATAAAGAAACGTTGGGTATCAGATCATGACCTGCAGATATCTAGGAAGCCCAGTGGAAAAACCCCTGACAAATTCAGCCATTATAAACCGTGTGAGACACACAAATGATCTGGAAGAAGGGAAGAACAATTGCCAATTACACATACTGACTATCAGATCAATACTATATTTATTTTCAGGGGAAGCTTAAACCAGGGGACAATAAAACAGAATTGGATTGAGCCAAAGGATGATTATCCAATTTCTATGAGATTCTTGGCTGGGAACAAATTCTCTGTCTCAGCTGTGTATAGTATGAGATAAATAACAGGCATTTGTGATGAGAGCCCCAGTGAGGTCAAACCACATTAGCAAAACTAGCAAGTGCTTTAGGCAATCACCGAAACCTTCCGGGAAAAATCATTTCACCCAGCCAAAGTGGCAGAGATTTGCAGTCAGCAGAAATTTTCCTCCTGACAGCTACTCTTTCTGTTCCCTGGTGGTTCTTATATACCTCCTATTTATGAAGAACAGTGGCATCCTGCAGATCATCTGTACAGAGCGCTATTAGTTAAATTTTGTGATTTAGATGTGGTTGGTGAGTGCTGAGAGCATGCCCTTCTCCCCTGTTTTCTAGGCAGCCAGTGTGCTTAGGCATTTATCCTGATCACAGTATGTGGACTCTTGGCAATGATGAGGCAAAAGTGATGAAAAAGTTTGCACACGATGTGGCAGCATCAGACTCCATCTAGGAAGGCAAGTCCCATGCCGATATGACATCTATGTCCTACAAAGTGCCAAGGGCCTGCAAGAAGATCAGATCACCTGATGGGCCCCAGGAAGAGGAAAAAAAAGACACCAGGAAAAGCTCTCCTCTTTAGACTCTCCTGATAATCACTGCTCATTAGGGATGAAGATTGTTATAGTAACAAGAGGGGTAAGGGGAGTTGAAAGGGAAATGGAGAAGAGACTTGATAGACACTTTTAGAAAAGTGTATCTCTTTGATCTGGGCTAGAGAACAAAGTTGCCTACTCTCTTGGTTCCAATAGGCATCATAAAATTAGTAAGGTTTCCTGCAATATAGCAAGTTATATCTGCCTCTGGTCTTGCTACAGTATCCTAGAAACCCCAAATATCACACTTATTGGATCTGAGATGGAGAAGAAATGTACAATTAACAGCTTATTACTGTAACTCAGGCATGAGGAAGCAGATGGCTTGAGTAAAGCTAACTGTACATTGGATATTTCAGTGAGGGTTGGTGGTAGTACAGAGAGGCAGAAATGGGGTTAAAGTGGTTAAAGTGACCATCTAAATCTAGAAAGCTAATTACCTTGACAGATGTCAGTAAGAATGAATTGACATGTTCCGTTCAGTTCAGTTCAGTTCAGTCGCTCAGTCGTGTCCGACTCTTTCCGACCCCATGAACCACAGCACGCCAGGCCTCCCTGTCCATCACCAATTCCCGGAGTTTACCCAAACTCATGTCCATTGAGTCGGTGATGCTATCCAACCATCTCATCCTCTGTCGTCCCCTTCTCCTCCTGCCTTCAATCTTTCCCAGCATCAGGGTCTTTTCAAATGAGTCAGCTCTTTGCATCAGGTGGCCAAAGTACTGGAGTTTCAGCTTCAACATCAGTCCTTCCAATGAACGCTCAGGACTGATCTCCTTTAGGATGGACTGGTTGGATCTCCTTGCAGTCCAAGGGACTCTCAAGAGTCTTCTCCAACACCATAGTTCAAAAGCATCAATTCTTCAGTGCTCAGCTTTCTTTACAGTCCAACTCTCACATCCATACATGACTACTGGAAAAACCATAGCCTTGACTAGAGTGACCCTCTAAGTCTAGAAAGCTAATTACCTTGACAGATGTCAGTAAGAATAAATTGACATGTTACATATTTTTAAATAACAATGATAATTTATTAAATCATACAGATTTGAGGCTTTCTGTATCTCCTAATACCAAACTTAGCCAGTCTTTCACAAACTACAATATTTCACACAAATTTATCAGTGGGTTTATATCAAGATGGCCTTAGGCTCTTAACTATTCGATGCTGATGGTTACTGCCATGCATCAAGGCAACTTTAAACATGAACTCAACTTCCAAGATGCAGGACAACCGCCTACAATCAGTTTAAGGCCATTTGGAATCTTAATATCACTCAATAGACATTCTTATCCTCCCTGCCAACAAACTCATGGTTATCTTGCAATCCTCAGCACTACCTATGACTTTTTAAAGACACTTCTCTATAACGACTAAAAAATAGCTAATATCTCCAGGGAACTCCCACTTATAGCAATATTTATGAAGGGAGCATACGTCAGTTGAAAGAATATCTGAATTGGAATGAATACGATACAAAAAGGGGTGAGTAAAACTTTACTTAGTCTCAATATCTGAAAACAAACCCGGCACTGATTCCTTACTTCTCTCTGACCAGAAAATAAGAAAGAGGTTGAAATAGAAGCAAATGAGTTTCCACAGGTCTATTTGTTAGGCCTCATGTGACTGCAAAGCTCAGTTCAGTTCAGTCGCACAGTCATGTCTGACTCTTTGTGACCTCAGGGACTGCAGCACGCCAGGCCTCCTTGTCCATCACTAACTCCCGGAGCTTACTCAAACTCATGTCCATTCAGTCAGTGATGCCATCCAACCAACTTATCCTCTGTTGTGCCCTTCTCTTCCTGCCTTCAATCCTTCCCAGCATCAGGGTCTTTTCCAATGAGTCAGTTCTTCACATCAGGTGGCCAAACTATTGGAGTTTCAGCTTCAGCATCCATCCTTCCAATGAACACCCAGGACTGATTTCCTTTAGGATGGACTGGTTGGATCTCCAAGGGACTCTCAAGAGTCCTCTCCAACACCACAGTTCAAAAGCATCAATTCTTTGGTGCTCAGCTTTCTTTATAGTCCAATTCTCACATCCATACATGACTATCTGGGAAAACTATAGTTTGACTAGACAGACCTTTGTTGGCAAAGTAATGTCTATGCTTTTTAATATGCTGTCTAGCTTGGCCACAGCTTTTCCAAGGAGCAAGCGTCTTTTAATTTCATGGCTGCAATCACCATCTGCAGTGATTTTGGAGCCCCAAAAATAAAATCTCTCACTGTTTCCACTGTTTCCCCATCTATTTGCCATTAAGTGATGGGACCGAATGCCATGATCTTTGTTTTCTGAATGCTGAGTTTTAAGCCAACTTTTTCACTCTCCTCTTTCACTTTATCAAGAGGCTCTTTAGTTCTTCACTTTCTGCCATAAAGGTGGTATCATCTGCATATCTGAGGTTATTGATATTTCTCCCAGCAATCTTGATTCCAGCTTGTGTTTCATCCAGTCCAGCATTTCGCATGATGTACTCTGCATATAAGTTAAATAAGCAGGGTGACAATATATAGCCTTGATATACTCCTTTCCCAATTTGGAACCAGTCTGCTGTTCCATATCCAGTTCTAACTGTTGTTTCTTGACTTGCATACAGATTTCTCAGGAAGCAGGTCAGGTGGTCTGGTATTCCCATCTCTTTAATAATTTTCTACAGTTTGTTGTGATCCACACAGTCAAAGGCTTTGGCATAGTCAATAAAGAAGAGTAGATGTTTTTCTGGAACTCTCTCGCTTTTCTGATGATCCAATAGATGTTTACAATTGTTCTCTGGTTCCTCTGCCTTTTCTAAATCCAGCTTGAACAACCTGGAAGTTCACGGTTCAAGTACTGTTGAAGCCTGGCTTGGAGAATTTTGAGCATTACTTTGCTAGCCTGTGAGATGAGTGCAATTGTGCGGTAGTTTGAGCATTCTTTGCCATTGCCTTTCCTTGGGATTGGAATGAAAACTGACCTTTTCCAGTCCTGTGGCCACTGCTGAGTTTTCCAAATTTGCTGGCATACTGAGTGCAGCACTGTATGTAACAGCATCAACTTTTAGGATTTGAAATAGCTCAACTGGAACTCCATCATCTCCACTAGCTTTGTTTGTAGTGATGCTTTCTAAGGCTCACTTGACTTCACACTCCAGGATGCCTGGCTCTAGGTGAGTGATCACACCATCGTGGTTATCTGGGTCATGAAGATCTTTTTGTATAATTCTTCTGTGTATTCTTGCCACCTCTTCTTAATATCTTCTGCTTCTGTTAGGTCCATACCATTTCTGTCCTTTATTGAGCCCATCTTTGCATGAAATGTTCCCTTGGTATCTCTAGTTTTCTTGAAGAGATCTCTAGTCTTTCCCATTCTATTGTTTTCCTCTATTTCTTTGCACTGATCACTGAGAAAGGCTTTCTTATCTCTCCTTGCTCTTCTTTGGAACTCTGCATTCAAATGGGTATATCTTTCCTTTTCTCCTTTGCTTTTTAGCTTCTCTTCTTTTCACAGCTATTTGTAAGGCCTCCTCAGACAACCATTTTGCCTTTTTGCATTTCTTTTTCTTGGGGATACGGCTTGATCTCTGCCTCCTGTACAATGTCATGAACCTCTGTCCATAGTTCTTCAGGCACTCTGTCTGTCAGATCTAATCCCTTGAATCTATTTCTCACTTTCACTGTATAATCATAAGGGATTTGATTTAGGTCATACCTGAATGGTCTAGTGGTTTTCCCTACTTTCTTCAATTTAAGTCTGAATTTGGCAATAAGGAGTTCATGATCTGAGCCACAGTCAGCTCCCAGTCTTGTTTTTGCTGACTGTATAGAGCTTCTCCATCTTTGGCTGCAAAGAATATAATCAGTCTGATTTCAGTATTGACCATCTGGTGATGTCCATGTGTAGAGTCTTCTCTTGTTGTTGGAAGAGGGTGTTTGCTATGACCAGTGCATTCTCTTGGCAAAACTCTGTTAGTCTTTGCCCTGCTTCATTTTGTACTCCAAGGCCAAATTTGCCTGTCACTCCAGGTATCTCTTGACTTCCTACTTCTGCATTCCAGTTCCCTATAATGAAAAGGACATCTTTTTTGGGTGTTAGTTCTAGAAGGTCTTGTAGGTCTTCATAGAACTGTTCAACTTCAGTTTCTTCAGCATTACTGGTTGGGGCATAGACTTGGATTACTGTGATATTGAATGGTTTGCCTTGGAAACAAACAGAGATCATTCTGTTGTTTTTGAGACTGCATCCAAGTACTGCATTTTGGACTCTTTTGTTGACTATGAGGGCTACTCCATTTCTTCTAAGGAATTCTTGCCCACAGTAGTAGATATAATGGTCATCTGAGTTAAATTCACCCATTCCAGTCCATTTTAGTTCACTGATTGCTAAAATGTCAATGTTCACTCTTGCCATCTCCTGTTTGACCACTTCCAATTTGCCTTGATTCATGGACCTAACATTCCAGGTTCCTATGCAGTATTGCTCTTTACAGCATTGGACTTTACTTCCATCACTAGTCACATCCACAACTGGGTGTTGTTTTTGCTTTGGCTCCATCTCTTCATTCTTTCTGGAAAGTTATTTATTTCTCCACTGATCTCCAGTAGCATATTGGGCACCTACCAACCTGGGGAGTTCATCTTTCAGTGTCCTATCTTTTTGCCTTTTCATACTGTTCATGGGGTTCTCAAGGCAAGAATACTGAAGTGGTTTGCCATTCCCTTCTCCAGTGGACCATGTTTTGTCAGAACTCTCCACCATGACCCGTCCGTCTTGGGTGGCCCTACACGGCATGGCTCATAGTTTCATTGAGTTAGACAAGGCTGTGGTCCATGTGATCAGTTTGGTTAGTTTTCTGTGACTGTGGTTTTCATTCTGTCTGCCCTCTGATGGAGAAGGATAAGAGGCTTATGGAAGCTTCCTGATGGGAGAGACTGCTAATGGCAAAAGAAAATGGCTTTACTGCTTCCCATAATTGAGAAGAATGGGGCAGAGATGGCAAGTAGCTTAAGTGAATGAGTGGCTTATTGGTTGAAAACATGGGTGCTGGAGCCAGGCGGCCTGGATTTGAATCCTCTTTGCCACTCAGTAAGCATTTTTAACTTAGGGCAAGTTACTTAACCTCTCTGTGCCTTGGTTACCTTATTATGGAAAAAAGATGGAAGAGGAAAAAGGGTTAGCATCTCATTGGGCTGTTGCAAATATGAATACAGTGTCTGGCATAGAACAATAACTTTCACCATGAACTAGATTCAAGGCTCAAAAATTAGGCGTTGGGAACTGGTTGTCCCCAGCTGGTCACAGGAAAAGAGAATGCAAGAGCAGAGAAGATGGAGTAGAAAGAGCTGGTGAACCTACCCGGTCAAACAGAGAAAACAGAGGACACAGAATTCTAGATGTTGGCCACATCCCTCAGTGAAGATTCCTGTGAATCTTCCACTTCTAAGAGAAAAATGAACAGGTCAGTTACTATAGCATCTGGAACAAACAAACCCACTCCGCCTGCCACTCATCAGTCTTCTTAAAGAAACCACAATGCCCAGGAGTCAGCCACTTGTCAGTGTGTCCCAGGCTCCTGTCAGTCTGGGTCTAAGCTGAAGGAAGTTGGAGAGCTTCCCCTCCATTCTTGAGTCTGTAAGATCATTTCTGGTCCTGATGCACTGCAAGGCCAGCTGTTCATTGTAAGAATGCAAATGATCAAGGCCCACAGTAAGAGTGTAAGGCACCAGAAATGTACACATTCAAACCCTTATTGCTATGAATGCACTGTGCAAATAAAACTCACTCAGGGACTCTAGAGAGGCGCAGCTCTAACTGAGACAGCAAATTGCGACTCTAAAGCTAAACTAAGGAAGGCATCCGTCAGAGTCTCACAAGTCATCACCATGTAACAGCACTACCCATGCAAAACCAGTCCATGATGCTGTGCATTTTCAGCAGTAATGGGAGTGGCGGGAGGTGATGTCTCCAATTTCTGAAGGCAATGAATTGGGAAGAAATCCCACCATGGATGAGATATATTTACATCTAAAGTCTTTGCTCAGTTCTAATTCCAGAATAGTAAGAGCACTTTATTTTTTAAATGGCTGTTACCTTTTGCCATGAAAAACATAAAAGAAACCCAAATAAATGACTAAAACTCACTCCCAAACTACTTACTTTCTGATGGCTGGGGAAGTGGGACCTGAAATGAGCACAATTAGAAGAGAATCCTCCTGTGTAATCCAAAATAAGTGTGGGCACGCAGAATATTTAATCTATCCTACTTGAAAAAAAATCAGCTGTATTCATATAAGTTAGTTTCTTAAAAATAAATTAAAGTAGAGACATAAAAGATGAAGCATTCAGGAGGATTATGGATCAAAGCAAGAGTCTGTGTGAATTAAAGGATTGTCACTTGGCATTACTGGGAAGAAAAAAGAGAAAAAAAGCAAATTCGACTTAGTTGGTGTTACTTATTGATTATGCTTTAGAAAATACTAGATTCACAAAAAATTAAGTCTTGGTTAATGCATTTTGAAATCACAAATTATTTTTATATATCCATGCTATCTTTTCAACCCATTGCCATGGTCAACTGAGAAAAATTAAGGCTAAAATAGCATTATTATGATTAGATGCAAATGTGTCCATGCTATATAAAGGTTTCATTCATTCTACTCTTTGGATAAAAGCTTCTTTCCTTCCAACTTTGTATATGTTTTCACTTGACTTAAGTCTCTTTTGGGCAGGATTTGTGTCTTAGATGGATTTTCAAGCACAACATTTAAAAAATTCCACCTGACTGAGTCACTAAATACAAAATATAGAGTTGAGGAAGTATGACAATATTGTGAGAGACTGTGAAATAAATTTAATATTTTAATGCAAGACAAGAAAAATTTGTGAATGAAAAATGTTGCCTGCTTTATCAGTAAACAAAGGATGCTACAGCCATCAAGCTGCTTTGGCCTCCCCAACAGTGAGCCCTGAGAGGACTCAGTAGGAGAAAAATGGGCTGCTGGCTGCCAAGCCCTCAGCCACTGTAGTCACCCCTTAGTGGTCTACCCTAAGGGGACTCAGGAGGAGGAAAGAACAAGATACTGACCCTAGATAAAGTGCATATCAAAAGAATGATTTCAATGAGCCCAGACTCCTGCATCTTCCCATACACAGAAAAGTGCTAAATTCATTACCTTGAGATATCTGGTTTTCTTTCATTAACAATAATCTTTTGACTTTCTGACTACCTGGTCTTTGCTGCAAAACTCCTGTAAATCCTCCTCTTACCTCTTTCCTTGGAGATATCTGTGTCCTCAGCAAGTCCACCAAACAAAACATAAAACTCCACTTTTAGGTTGTGCAGTTTTTCAGTCAACAACTTTAAACATAAAAAACTTCTCTGCCCTTTGGCCCCCTCATTCACCTCTACTGTGCACTGTGTATCTACATTAGGCGTTCACCAAACCTTCCCATCAGCAGAAACACCTGCTCAGACATAAAGGGCAACTTCTCCTAGCACCAACAAGACAACTCCTTAAAAAATTATCTTTTTTCTTGATCTTATAATGGCCCATGATGACCCATGACCTGTTAGACTGTGTAAACTGTCAATAATTCATCATTAATATACAGCCCTCAAAAACATATATCTGTGCTTTGACTCCTAATAAGTGGAACAGTTCTCAGAGCTTTCTGCAATGCTGTTTCCAGGTTGCAATCCTCAATTTGACTTGAATAAAATTTTCCATTTCTTTTCTTAGAGCGACTACTTAAGTTTTTCATTGACAAGATATAAGAAAACTATTATTTTCCCCTTGGTTAGAGAGGAAAGAACTTGCATTGCAAGACTATGGAACATAAGGAGTTTGCTTCTAAATAACAATCAAATCAAGGTACTATTCAAGTTCTATACTAGGGTGAAAACAGCTAACACCATTTTCTTTTATATTCATGTATTGTTTGATTTTTATTTTAAATTTAAGATGCTGAGAGAGTAGAAAGCAACAGACAAGAACCATGTACAACCAGCACAAGAATACTAATTTCTATTCCCAACAACAATGATGAAACAAGAGGATGCTTTTGCTGGACTCATCCTGCCAGACAGCCCAGGGACTCCTGAAGGAATGAAACACTTATAGAATCAAACAATGGGAAGAATATGTGGTAAATGACAACACCTTTGGTAGCATGTGAATTGATATAAATAAGCAGATATAATATCTTTTTGGACACTGAGGTGAGTCATAGTGAATTGATGAGTCTTATTTCTGATTAAAATACCCATAACAAAATTACTCTGGAGTATGAAGTAACATGTAGGGAAGGAATGCCACTTGTTAGCACAGCCAGCCCATATATAAGAAGCTTGATATTTCCCTTCCACTGCATCATAAAGGCCAGGAGAAATCAGTTCTACAACGGATCTTCAAGATAATGACTGTCCATCAAAAGAAGATGCCAGACAAGTTTACAAGAAAATCTAAAAAAATACAAAAAAGATTACTGGGTATCTCCAGTGGGAAAACTATGAACTGAGAAGAACACCACCTTCTGGATTATCTGATTCTAGCCTATCATTTTCTTTGAGCTATTTTACAACAGTAAATTGTAGGTGACAGCAATGTAAAATAATTCTTGCTTATGGACATGCAAATAAATTGTCTGGCGGCAGTTGACTCCCTCAACCACATCCCTTGAAAATAAGCCAGCTTTGTGTCCTTTGTAAATCCGCTTCAACATTTCTTTACTCCATACTCCATACGTATCAGTAGTTCACTAATGCTACTTTGAATTGGCTATAACATCTTTCTGGGACCCTCATTTAATTAATGAGTTACATAAAATATTTTACATGTTCAGTTTATATTTGTATGAATCATGATTTTACCTTTTATTTAAAATTATCCTTTAACAGGTTCTATGAAGGAAGTTGTTAATAGTCAAGAGCTCGAGAGGGAGATGACACCAGCCAGCGAGTTCATCTACCTTTCTATTGCCCTAGTTCTCTGGCTTGCCAACAGTCACAGCTTTTCTGTAAGGGAGAAAATGCAATACAACAGGCATTCTCATCTTCTAACAAACTGGATTTCTTAGTGTGAACAAATAAATTTTGACTGACGATAAACCATTCTCTTGTGAGTATGATTAGGCTACACATAAGGCTGATTGACTCTGAGTACCACACAAGCCTCATTTCTGAAACTCCAAACCTGAGGGCCAGATACTAGAACATATATTAGTAGCCAGCATGCTTTCTTTGGCAACAATTCAACTGCAGTTCTCTAACTTTAACATGGAAAAAATTTTTCTAATGCTCTTGAAATATTCTAAGTATATTTTCTGAAAGGCCAAAGATGAAGAGGAGAACAAAGATGCTATTTAAAACTGGTACAGAAGAATGTTTCAAAGAGTTTTCTACACAAAAGAAAGCACAGTGATAAAAAAAGGAACTGTCCACAAGCAAGGAAGAGCTAGGTCACACTAGGGACTAATTCAAAATGTGCATACATGTATCATAGGACCACAGCACCCATGAATTCCACTAAGCGTCAATCTAACTCTACTAACAGTAAGGGTCAATCTAACTCAACTAACAAAAAACTAACAAAGCTTATTACTATATTCAGCATCTTCTAATGTAATGGCTTTACATGATATTTGTGTAGTTAATGTCTCTAAAGCCATCCTCCTCTCTTCGAAACTCATGTACAGTTTGAATTGAATTTGTTACAATACCATCTTTTAGAAAGCAATAAATAGAATACATAGTGGAGGTAGCTTCCAGTCTCATTGGGGAAAATGGAATGCTTAGACATGGAGTAGAACTGGGCAATGAGTTCAATGCATGCAGAGAGCTGGGGAGAGTGGAAGCTTTGTGGACACACCAGTGATCAAGCACATGGTGGGCAGTAAGAATAGAGCACATCTTTCAGAGGGCATGAGCCACTGCATGGGAAGAAAAGCATCTTTTCCTTCTACTCTTCTAGGTTCCCAGCTGAGGTCACCGTAACAAAAGATAGATTAACAAGAGAAAAGCACCCACATTATGTTTTATGTGACCTGGGAGCCTTCATAAGGAAATAAAGACATGAGGGAATGTTGTCAAACCCCTAAGTTCCAGTGCCCAACACAGAGAGCCCAAACAAACCAAAACAGAGTGTGGAGCACAGAAAGGTTTATTGCAAGGGTCATCCAAGGAGAACAGGTGGCTCATGCTCAAAGACCTGAACTCTCTTTGATGGGTTTCAGGGAAGAATGTTTCATAGGCAAAATCTCAAGGGAGGGCTGCAGGGTGTGTAACCCTCCTCTGGTTGGTGGGGAGGTGAAAGAGTGGTGTTCCTGCAATATCAACTATCAGTCTTCTGGTTCCAACAGGTTTGAGGTGCGCTTACTTGTGTTCAGCCTGAAGATACCATCCTCCACCTTGGTGGGAGGCCTGCATCCCTGTACAAGAACTCACAGATATGTATCAAATTGTTATGCACATCCCTGAGAAGGAACCAGGACCAGGCCAGGTGCCACTGGCTGCACTACTGTTTCTTTCTGCATCCTCTCACTTCTCTAATTAGTAACTGTTTGAATCTGCCCTTTGGAACTCAGGGAAGGTCTAGGAGGTTGAAACCTTTGTCCAGTAAACAAGAAATGGGGGACACAGAAAACCCTTTGTATTCAGGAGGGCCCCATGGGGTCCGATTTCATTTCAGAAATAGTTACCGAAGTGTTTTCATACTAGGGCTGATGAAGAATGGCAAGTTGTGGAAATGAGACAGGACAAAGAGTATGAGCTAAGGGTGGTCAACTGGAGGAAACTGAGCAAGGACTGTTCCTTCAGACTCCCTCCAGCATCGCTCCACTTGCAGAGAAACGAATGCTGCTCTCCTCGGGTATGGGGGCAGGGGGCCCCTCTCACTTGAGGGTCTTATGACCTGACTCAGGGGAAGGGCAGAGGCCTTCCTGCTCCTGCCATTTCTCAAATTTCTTCAGCTTAAAATGTTCAATATGCCGAGGTATCATAGTTTGAGTTAGAGTATCCTGAACCCTGTGGGCTTCCCAGATGGTGCTAGTGGTAAAGAACCCACCTGCCAATGCAGGAGACACAGGAGACACGGGTTCAATCTCTGGGTGGGGAAGATCCTCTGGAGGAGGGCATGGCACCCACTCCAGTATTCTTGCCTGGGAAATCTCGTGGACAGAAAAGCCTGGCAGGCTACAGTCCAAAGGGTCACAGAGAGTTGGATATAACTGAAGTGACTTAGCATGCATGCACACCCTGAACCCTGTAACACTGCCATACTGCCTACCTCTGTCACAGTTGATTTTGCAACTTGGGAAAGATGAGCCTGAAATGTGAAGCCACTGACGCCCATAGTTGAGAGAAGCTGGAAATACCTTCACCCCCACATTGACCCCTTATTTGTCCTTCAGAAATCTAGGCTCAAAAGGGGACACCTTTCTTTGTCATGTGTTTTAGAAGTTTCCTGTAGTGTAGTGATAAGACTGAGACTATCCTTTTGGAAATTCAATTTTGCATCTGTGGAGTGAAACAATATCCACTAAATAGGTTGTGAGGTTTAAATGAAATAAAATGTATAAATTGCTAGTAAGGTAAACTAGTTAAAGCTGAGTTGGAGGTCTGTGATTGGTATGAGGTTTCCTTGACCATGAGGCATGTAAGTGCAGGCTGACTTAGGTTTAGATTTGTGATGGGGATCAGGCCGTGCAAACAGCCTCCGTTTTGTGGGGCCCAATATAAGAATTAACTTTATCACTACCTAAGACAGGGTCTGGCTGATTGTTAATACATGGTTTTCTTGTTATTGCTGTCACTGTGGTTGTTTGGGAGGAGTTGTAGCCTCCTTGGTGATAAGACTTTCCTGTGAAAGCAAAAAGTGAAACTGTTAGTCACAGTCATGTCCAACTCCTTTGGGAGTCTATGGACTGGAGCCCCCCAGGCTTCTCTGTCCACGGAATTTCCCAGGCGAGAACACCGGAATGAGTTGTCATTTCCTTCTCCAGGGGACCTTCCTGACCCAGGGATTGAACCCGGGTCTGCACATTGTGGGCAGATTCTTTACCATCTGAGCCACCAGGGGTTCCTACTCTGTTAAAAAGCTGCCAAGGACACAAACAAGGTTAAGAACAAATTCTCAATGGAAATCAGCAGTTCCTACAAGCAATTCATGATCTCATAATGAAAGACAGAATGACAGCAAACAACAGTGCAAACTGTAGAACACTATGTCAGGACTCAGGATGATATTAAAATGGATCTGCATTGTTTTATAGAAGCTGTAGTCAGCGGATAGTCATAGTGGACCACAGCACTGAAAAATATGGTGTTAAAAAATTACCCTTTTCCCTCCCTCACCTCCTCTGAAAGATTCTCCTGCTCTTAGTTGTTTTTCTTAAATTATTAAGCTTTTCATATAAAAAAGCACTTCAGCCATGATGATTATTTTTAGGAGGTGATAATGCGACAACCTGTGAACACCCTCTTAGCCACAGTGTTCTCTCATTACCGTAATTAATGACTTCCCAGCTTTTCTTTGTTCACCAGAATCACATATTGGTGTACACCAGATTCACTGACACGGGAAAAATTATGTAATATCTTTTTCAGTTGCAACTCTCCCATTCAGCTTCAAATAGTTCACTCAATTCTATCTATCTTCAAACTATTCTTTAAAAATCTATGCTATATATTTGCATGTGTTTAATGCTAAGTTTGGTTACTGATTCTTCTCTTAAAAGAGAAATTCAGCATTCACCCAAAAAAGCAAAATCTCTTTAACTATAAAACACATCAGTTAACTGAACAAAAGTCAACAAGTGTTTTGTATTAAAGAGAATATTTTTATTAAATAAATGCTAAGAGGCTTGTGTTTTAAAATGTTCCAGTCACATAACAGTGACAACATTAGACTTCACCTGAGCCGTAGGGGCTAGGAATACAGGAAAGGTTAAGAAATACCTCCATGGCAAGGATATACAATGGAAAAAAGATAACCTCTTTAACAAGTGGTGCTGGGAAAACTGGTCAACCACCTGTAAAAGAATGAAACTAGAACACTTTCTAACACCATACACAAAAATAAACTCAAAATGGATTAAAGATCTAAATGTAAGATTAGAGACTATAAAACTCCTAGAGGAGAACATAGGCAAAACACTCTCCGACATAAATCACAGCAGGATCCTCTATGACCCACATCCCAGAATTTTAGAAATAAAAGCAAAAATAAACAAATGGGACCTAATGAAACTTAAAAGCTTTTGCACAACAAAGGAAACTATAAGCAAGGTGAAAAGACAGCCCTCAGATTGGGAGAAAATAATAGCAAACGAAGCAACAGACAAAGGATTAATCTCAAAAATATACAAGCAACTCCTCCAGCTCAACTCCAGAAAAATAAATGACCCAATCAAAAAATGGGCCAAAGAACTCAACAGACATTTCTCCAAGGAAGACATACAGATGGCTAACAAACACATGAAAAGATGCTCAACATCACTCACTATCAGAGAAATGCAAATCAAAACCACAATGAGGTACCATTATACGCCAGTCAGGATGGCTGCTATCCAAAAGTCTACAAGCAATAAATGCTGGAGAGGGTGTGGAGAAAAGGGAACCCTCTTACACTGTTGGTGGGAATGCAAATTAGTACAGCCACTATGGAAAACAGTGTGGAGATTTCTTAAAAAGCTGGAGATAGAACTGCCATATGACCCAGCAATCCCACTTCTGGGCATACACACCGAGGAAACCAGATCTGAAAGAGACACGTGCACCCCAATGTTCATCGCAGCATTGTTTATAATAGCCAGGACATGGAAGCAACCCAGATGCCCATCAGCAGACGAATGGATGAGGAAGCTGTGGTACATATACACCATGGAATATTACTCAGCCATTAAAAAGAATTCATTTGAATCAGTTCTAATGAGATGGATGAAACTGGAGCCCATTATACAGAGCGAAGTAAGCCAGAAAGATAAAGACCATTACAGTATACTAACACATATATATGGACTTTAGAAAGATGGTAACGATAACCCTATATGCAAAATAGAAAAAGAGACTCAGATGTATAGAACAGACTTGTGGACTCTGGGAGAAGGCGAGGGTGGGATGTTTCAAGAGAACAGCATTGAAACATGTATATTATCTAGGGTGAAACAGATCACCAGCCCAGGTTGGGTGCATGAGACAAGTGCTTGGGCCTGGTGGACTGGGAAGACCCAGAGGGATCGGGTGGAGAGGGAGGTGGGAGGGGGGACTGGGATGGGGAATACATGTAAATCCATGGCTAATTCATTTCAATGTATGACAAAAACTACTGTAATGATGTAAAGTAATTAGCCTCCAACCAGTAAAAATAAATGGAAAAAAAAAAAAGAAATACCTCCATCCTTTTGTTTTCCAGGGAATGGCTTACTTAATATGGCTTCCCATATGACTTCCATAAGACTTGTGCATTTACCTAGGACAATGCCAGACACGACCCTCCACACTTCCTTTCATTGCCATAAATGATTAGCTGGACTGGTTTTACCACTGACTGGTCTGTACAAAATGCCTGCCTACAGCATCAGAATGCCAAGCCCTCTTGACCCTTCAAGAAAATTGGCTGACCCCAGAGAAAGACGTTTCCTGCTCAACAGTTGGAACACACCACTTGCTCATCCCTCTTTGCAATATTTGGGTTCTTTCTAGCCTTGTTTACCTGTTCTTGTATAAGAAAACTATTTTCTCCCCGGCCTTTGAGATCTTATAGTCAGATTGTTTTCTCTACTGTTAAGTTCTCTTTCCCTAATGCAATGGTCCCCTCCACTTATTACAATAATCCTTCTGAATAAAGGTCTTTCCTTACCTAAATCCAGATTTGGTTTTTATTTGACAAGAGTATTCTGGGTAAAAGTTTTAAACAGTACCATGGTTAAGAATCTTTGACTCCTTCACTCTGTATAATGGGCTCCAGTTTCACCCATCTCATTAGAACTGATTCAAATGCAATCTTTTTAATGGCTGAGTAATATTCCATTGTGTATATATACCATAGCTTTCTTATCTATTCATCTGCTGATGGGCATCTAGGTTGCTTCCATGTCCTGGCTATTATAAACAGTGCTGCGATGAACATTGGGGTGCACGTGTCTCTTTCAGATCTGGTTTTCCTTGGTGTGTATGCCCAGGAGTGGGATTGCTGGGTCATATGACAGTTTTATTTCCAGTTTTTTAAGGAATCTCCACACTGTTCTCCAGAAAGATAAACACCAATACAGTATACTAACGCATATATATGGAATTTTAAAAGATGGTAACGATAACCCTATATGCAAGACAGAAAAAGAGACACAGATGTATAGAACAGACTTTTGGACTCTGTGGGAGAAGGTGAGGGTGGGATGATCTGAGAGAATAGCATTGAAACATGTATATTATCAAGTGTGAAACAGATCACCAGCCCAGGTTGGATGCATGAGACAAGTGCTCAGGGCTGGTGCACTGGGAAGACCCAGAGGGATGGGATGGGGAGGGAGGTGGGAGGGGGGATCAGGATGGAGAACACATGTAAATCCATGGCTGATTCATGTCAATGTATGGCAAAAACCACTACAATACTGTAAAGTAATTAGCTTCCAACTAATAAAAATAAATGAAAAAAAAAAAAAAAGAATCTTTGACTCCTAAATTCCAGGAACCAAAAACAGTTCCCTTTCTTTTTATACCCTCTCCACTATTTTTTTATTTCTTAATTTTATCTATTTGCAATGAAGTTAACAATAAAGTGCTTCTTGAAGGAAGAAGGATATTAACACAAACGATAAACTAACAGAGGCAGGTAGGAGAGAGGAAGTCTCATTCACTTTTAGCCTAAATGAAAATGGTACAGTGGGTGCTTATTTGTGGCCACATATATGCAAGCTTCAGAGGTTTGGATTCATGACACCTGATTTCTTTTTGTTGGTTTTGCACCAGCTCTCAGAGCCATCTCATTATGTCTTGCACTCTGAACCCCACCTGATCTTGGTCTCCTCACTGCATTTTAAATTTAAATGTGCAAAAAGAATCTCCTGCAGGGTTTGTTAAAACACTGCTTGCTGGACATCACTCTCAGTTTCTGATTTTGGTGGAGCCTGAAATTTTGCATTCCTGATAAATTTCAGGGCAATACTGATGCTGTTGATGGTCCCCACCTTGACTCTATTCATTATTTTGCCATCCTCAGGCAGGAAGTCCCAACCCCCTTGGCCAGGGTAGCCATCTGCAAGAGAGGTGTTGGTGACAGAGGAGATGCTGTATGAAAGTGGGTAGGGTGACGGCTGCAAATACATCCTCAGGGTTAGCTTTTCCCTTTCCAGAATCTCTAGAACAGGAAGAAATGCAAAACACCAAGGCCTTTCAAATACACGTTTTTGAGCTTTGAGTAACGGCTTCAATCTCGAGCATCTACTTCCTACAATGGGAGGAGAAAGGAAGCATTGGTTGGACTGCTGCCAGTTCCCACTGCCTTTCAAAGATTACAATTGGGCTCTGGGGAAGGCAGATTAGGTTTTGCTCCCCTGGGATGCAAACTGTAGCATCTGCGATAAATTTGAGGAGGTGTTACCCTGATAAACACGACTTCCCTCATGTGCTCCAGTTGTGATTTAATGCTCCCATTCTGATGTACCAAGAAGTGTCGATTCTGTAGCTTCAAGAAATAAAAGCACCAAGCTTAGTCTGATGGGGAAGGAGTCTGCATCCTGTTATTCTCTTAAAGCTCCCCTTAGGGGGATAGGCTCCCACAGGCCGTGGGTCCCCCTGAAACACTGACCAGTGGCCAGACTATTCATGAAAGCAGGACTGACTCACTCATTAGGCATATGAGGCTTGGTGCCCAAGATTCAATCTTGTGAACATATTAAGCACCACTGAACTGGGCACTTTAAAAGGGTGAATTTCACAGTATGTGAATTATATCTCAATCTTTTTGCACAGAGTGATCATGGTCCAAGGCCAACCACAGTTCTCACCGAGCCTATCCTTGACCCCAAGTAAACTTATAATAATATTGTTCTCACTTAAGAGTCCTGGAAATAAGACACATTCTGGATATGAGGAAAGAGCAAAAGAGAAAAATTCCATCCCCCTCCCCCCCCCCCCCACCAAGCTAGCCTTCACCACCATATATGTACACAGGTTTACAGGGTTCATTCTAGAAATGTCAACATTATCTGATCTCTTCTTTGGAAACTTGCCATCTCCCTGCAAGGCTCTAACTTGGATTAGGTGTTGGAAGCTGCCCCTCGCCCCAACTCTTTCCCTTCTGAACAAATACTCTGCGAGTTTCCAGTTTCTTTTTTGTCTTCCCCATAAGGGCTCCCAAGAACAGGAATCCTTGAAGTACCAACAGTGAAGAAGGATGAGTAGGAAAAGCATCTTCTCACGAGACTTCACGGATCAGTCAGTGCATGAGAGGACAGCCATCTGTACATACACCTGCACCTCCCAGCCCACGCAACTCAAGAGCCAGACTGGGCTTCTGTTACCCAATGCATCACATTCATCATGTTAGTGGGACTTCATAAAGAGAATCTCCAACAGCCTTTTCTCAAAGCCTCTAACTATACCTTAAAGTAGAACACTGACAGCCCCTCAGAGAACTAATTCACAGGCCAAGGAGGAAATTCTAGGAACTTTAAGTAATATCTCATTAAATTCTAGCTTAGCAGAGCTCTCATATGATTAACCTTACACATTTTCAAGACTATTATTTGTTTTTTGAGAACACGGGGAAAATGTTGTAAGGATTCAAATGCTCACGATTGCTAGAGCATCAAATATTTTTTTAAATGGTATATCAAAATGCTACATTAAAACCTTAATTAGCCAGAATACCAGGACACCAAGAATAATTTGTTAATTCATTTATTTTAAAACAAAATTTACCAAAAAGCCTTGGTTTTCAACACTAGCTGCTGAAGGTCTCTCTGAAATATATTTTTCTTTTATTATTTTATTTTCATTGAAGTATAGTTGATTTACAATATTGTCTTAGTTCTAGTGTGCAGCAAAGTGATTCAGTTTACACACACACACACATATATAAATATCTTATTTAATGATCTTCAAGGTTGTTTTTATCTACAGGAATCCTTCTTCAATCGAAGTCCTATGTGAAAGCTAACCCATGATGGCTGCAAAGCAGAGCTGTTGAGGTTGGAGTGGGCACTGATGGTTCAGGCCCTACCCACATAGCTGCCCCTTCCCCTCTCCAGGGTTGAGAGATAATCTACCCTAGAGGTATTAAAGAGGTGCTTCAGAATCCATTGAAGAGTAAAGTACAATTTGAAAGCCATAATTATTAGCCAGTTTCCCCTCTCCAATACAGTTACAGGGGGATTGCTAATTTTTTACGAATTGGATTTATTTATTTATTTACCACTATACAGTAGGTCCTTGTTGGCTATCTATTTTAACTCCCAATGTATTTTTAATTAATATTAACAATAGCTACGTTTACTACAGGTTAACTATAAACCAGGACTTCCCTGATGGCTCAGTGGTAAAGAATTCGCCCACCAATGCAGGAGATAAGAGTTCAGTCCCTGGGTGGGGAAGATCCCCTGGAGAAGGCAATGGCAGCCCACTCCAGTACTCTTGCCTGGGAAACCCCATGGACGGAGGAGCCTGAGGGGGTACCGTCCACGGGGTTGTAAAGAGTTGGACGCAACTCAGCGACTAAAACAACAACTATAAACCAGTTCTGTGCTAAGAGCCTTACTTGTTCAAATTACCACAATTAATCTTACATCCACCCATGAGCGTTAACTTATAGCCAGTGTACAATCCTTTCAAACAAGATTTGCTCTGCCTCCAGCTCATTATTTGAACAAGGCAAAACCGTGAACTAGATGAAGTAGATAACTTTTGCCTTCACCTCATATCTTCCTCTTTTGCTCTCTCTCTCAGAGCCTCAAGCTCCAGGTATTATCTGTCTTTGTGCCGTTAATTTTTTTCAGTGCCTAATTACCAAGTGTTTCCTTCATATCAGGCATTGAGGCTACCAAGACAATCTTTGACTTCCAAGAGCTCAGTCCAGAGGACATTGCCCAGATGCTAGTCTGCTCATTTTAGGAAACTGCTGGGCTCAAAGCATTGACACAGTTCAAATTTTCTTGGGGAAAGCATTCAACTTCAGATATTTAAATAAAGATCCACAATATCTTATCTGAAACCCTGAGTGCCGGATGTGTTTCAGAATTTAGAAGTTTTCAGATTTTAGAAAGGTAAGGTGGTACTTATGCCACTATATTTGTCAGGATAGACTAGATTGTACTCCAGGAATGAATATCTCCAAAATCTAAGTTGATGGGGGCTCTGCTCTCCATCTTTTCAGGTCAGAACAGAGACTGTCAGGAGCACTGCTGGTCAGAGTTGTAGAGGGAAAGAACGAAAGCTAATTGCAAACTCGCTCCTAAAACTTTGACTCGGAAGTGACATAGATTACATCCGCTCACTTTTCTTTGGCCAAATCAGGTCACATGGTGAAACCTAACTTCCAAGGGGAAGCAAAGTGCCAGCCTCACAATGTGCCCAAAGAGTGAAGAACAGGAAATGTCTGTTACAAAGTCCTTTGGATTTCCATACCATATATTATGTAGCAGAGTCTGCTACAGCAAGGAATAAGAAAACCCAATATTTGTGCCACAAAAACTGAATATTTACACTGGGGGGTGGTTGTAAAAAGAGATGATGTATGACCTCACATTGGTTCAGTTCAGGTCTTGTACACAAATGATTTTGGGGGCCAAAATTACAAAAGTCTCTGTTTTTCAAGTTTTGGGCATTTCAGATGTAAAGGATAGTAGACATGTGCTGTGGTCAAATTCCTATTTTTGCTCAGTTTTATATTTATTTTATTATAATTTGATTCTTTTCCATAAAGACAGTGTCTATTTGCAAAATTAAATGCAGAGGGAGTGTGGTGGTGACCCTGAACCCTGGAGGTGGACTTCCAGATGTGCTACTTATTTCTTGAGTATAAATAACCTGGGATGGGGCCTGGGCATCAGAATTCTGCCAAGCTCCCCAGGGGACACCAAGGAACAGTCCCATTAGAAACCTGCTGCTCCGATGGCATTCTCGGAAATGCCATCAGCATTCTCCAGTTGGAAAAAGCAGTGTATTTGTTTCTTAGTTCTCTTTCCTCAGCAATAGCACACAAAGCTTCTGTGTCTTTCTCTAAGGGCGGAAGGGAGGGAGCTCTGGAGCATGATTGTGGTTTGTGGACACGTGGTGCTGCCCTTGGCTTATTGGGAGGTGCTGGTTCAGAGAGTGGCTTTCTGTACTATTTGCCACCATGGCTCAAAGTTCAGGGTACAAGGACTAGCAACTGCTCTTGGTGGCCTCAGTTCTGTCCCTGGTGGGTGGTCGTAGAAGCAGCAGCCTCTGGATTATCTGAGCATATTCTGCTGCTCCTGGCCTCTCCCTGGGAGAGCTGGTTTTCACACCTGCCATTTGCAAGTTAACCTCATACTGCCTAAAATCTATGTTCTATTCATTTTTGTACAAAATTACAAATGCATGGCCTAAAATCTAGGTCCTATTAATTTTGTGCGAAATTACAAATGCTAACATCCCACCAACTGCTGGAAATAGATTTCTTGATAAAAGCTGAAATGAGAGTAAAATTTGTATGGCAAGAAAGGAAAACAAGGATTATAAGCCCCAAATTAATCAGCCTTGCAAAAGGGTGAAACAAGTAAAATCATTTAAATGTCCTACAATGTCTGGGTCAACTTACAGAAATGGAAACCCCTAATACTACCCTTTATTAATGTTTAACTGCCATGTTCAGGTAAAGGTGTTGGTAGAAACAAGATATTCCAATATTTATTTACATTCACTCCTGAAACTACAATAAAAGCACTGTAAAAACTATTTAAAGCAACTAATCTCAAAATAGCAAGAAATGAACAGGGAACAAACAACAGCAACAAAATTCTGGAAGCTGGAAAGCAGATGGGTAAGAAGTCAGAAAGTTAGCAGACCGAAAGACACTCCATCCTAACTTGACAGTGGGAAAAGCCACAATGCAGCTCAATGTATATCACAGACCAGGGGTCAGTAAATCAAGTTTGACTGAAACACAGATATGCCCATTTCTTTCAGTATTGTCTATGGCTGCTTTCATGATACATCAGCAGAGTTGAGCAGCTGTGATTTCATAGTTGAGCAGTTATATGGTCCACAAAGCCTAAGATACTATCTGCCCCTTTCAATAAGCTTGCTGATCCCCATCATACATTACTCCAGAGGGTCAGGAACTGGCAGTATCAAGTACCTCAGGGAGTTGCTGAGAAGGCGAAGTTACAAAAAAAAAAAAAAAAAAAAAAAGATTGTTGGTTAAAAGTATGTTTAAGAAGCAATTAGATTTCCAGTTTCCCAGATCCTGTGCAAAAGGGACATCCAGAGATTAAATACAAAAGGGGAAGGATGTTCATAAAAATTAAAAATAGCTCAATGAATGGGTCAGAAGATAAAATTTAATGTTCCAAAACCAGGGGAAAAATATAAAGGACCAGTCCAGTAGTTCGGTATCTGAATATAATAAGATATCTAGAAAGTAAAAAGAAAATGGGAGACAAGAAATCATTGATGAAATTATTTTTAAAATATCAGGTACTGAAGAGAATGAATGTTGAGAATGAATTTACCCAGTGAGTGCCCAGCAATGACCAGAGACCCAAATAAAGGCCTGTCAACATCAAAGAGTGGAGCAGAAAAGGTCCCTCCAGCTTCCAGAGAGAAAAACCAGGTCAAATCAAGAAACGAAGAATCAGAACAGCTTTGGTCCTCCCAACAGCAGTACCGGCTCCTGAAAGATACACACGGAAGCAGTGCCTTCAAAGTTCTAAAGGAAAATGGTGCCATCTGCTTGGCACAGAGAGACAATCAATAGATATTTATTAAGCTGCAGCAATTACCAACCTTATTCCTGATTTGTACTTTCTTTGTTTCCAAGTACCTAGAGGAATATTACATGGACAAAATATGACAAGAATATGAACACCCGTGCTCATTCCATCTTGCCTGGCACAG
>NW_027224455.1:0-26541 GCF_023699985.2 Odocoileus virginianus | reverse complement strand
AGCAGCACTATTTACAACAGCCAACACATGGAAACAACACAAGTGCCCATCAGGAGACGACTGGCTTAAAACAATCTGAGATACACACATAGACACACACACACACACGCACAAACACACAATTGGCTTCCCTGGTGGCTCAGTGGTAACGAATCCACCTGCCAACCAGGAGACTTGGGTTCGGTCCCTGGGTGAGGAAGATCCCCTGGAGAAGGAGCTGGCAACCCACTCCAGTATTCTTGCCTGGAGAATTCCATGGACAGAGGAGCCTGGAGGTCTACAGTCCACGGGATGGCAATGAGTTGGAAATGACTTACCAACTAAACAACAAAACAAAACACAGTTGTAGGGTTTGATGAGAGAAGCAGAGTGAAAGGCCATGACGTAAATACTACAGAGATTAGATATCATGCACTTGGGAGCTGAGATGAAGTCTATGAAAGGCTACTGCCTTCACCTTTTAGGATGGCCTGAAGTCACTGAAGATATCCAAGGCCAACAGCTGGGCAGACAGGTGCATATGAAGTGGGGGAGAGCAAAGACCAAGTGGAAGCTGCAAGGATTCCCTTCAACCCACAAGGACAAACTAAAACCCATGAAGGCGTCAAATCCTGTGAACCATGCATCTGCCTCTGACCGTCTCCCGTCTAGAGAAGGAACCGGCATCCTTTGACACAGAGCTGCACGGGCCCAGGGCCCAGGGTCTGGAGCTGTTGCAGGAGATCACCCTGTGGGCTGGAGTTGCTGCGGGCCCTGCTGGCCCACGGCAACAAGGGGTGTCAGCGAGTCAGTGCCAGTGCATACAAGTGGCAATCACACCTGCTCGTGCACCCAACTTCAGAACATAACGGCTGTGGCTTCACTCCCACCCGACAAATCTTGCCCCAGTTTTCTTGCGGCCAACCTTCCAGAGAACACAATCCCAGGAAAACGAAGCTCTAGCCTAGATAAGTTGACAAAGCCGTGACAACAAGCGGAGACAGACACCACAGTGGAGTGGACCTGGTCATTACTGGAGGAACGGATGACACAGCATGGCAAATGACACACGCGGGGTCATTCCGGGCCTCAGTTATGGCCAAGGATGTCCCAGCATTTGCTGCTCAGATTCACAAAAGCTGTGTCCACAGAGGACTCATGTAACCACCACATTCATTCCACCCATCCTGTTGAGTGTCTCTCCACCATGCTCGGTGGAGCAGAAGAGGAAGCTACCAAAAGCACGCATGGAGCTACTGGCAGCATTTCAGACAATAGGTCACCAGGACTTTTGGTCGCTGACCACTGACTTCTGAGCTAGGCCATCAACCTCTGTATTTTCCACCAGCTTCTCAAAGAGGGTGAGTGTTCCTGGGAGCTATCCAAAAAAAATGAAAACACTAAGAAAGATACATGCACCACAGCATTCATTGCAATACTATTTACAATAACCAAGATATGGAAACTACCCAAGTGTCCATCAACAGAGGAATGCATAAAGAAGATGTGGTGTATATAGACACACACACAATGGAATACTACTCAGCCATAAAAAGAATGAAATTTTGCCATTTGCAACAACATGGATGGACTTGGAGGGTATTATGCTTAGTGAAATAAGTCAGAGAAAGACAAATACTGTATGATATCACTTATATGTGGAATCTAAAAAATAAAACAAGCTAGTGACTATGACCCAAAAAAAGAAACTAAACTCACCAATATAGAGAACAAACTAGTGATTACCAGTGGGGAGACAAGGTGAGGAAGGACAAGATAGCAGTAAGGGATTGATAGGTAACAAACTACTTTGTATAAAATAAATGAGCTACAAGGACATATTGTGCAGCACATGGAATAGAGCAATATTTTATAATAACTATAAATGGAGTATAACTTTTAAAAATTGTGAATCACTATGTTGTACACCTGAAACTTACATAATATTGTACATCAACTATACCTCAATTAAAAATGTGTAAATACAAAGAAACAAAATCAACCAATAAACAGAGTGACTGTTTCCTTATTTTTTGATGACACTTAGACAAATAAGGGTGACACTGTATAGGCTTTGGTCAGAATAGTGACTAGTTTCCAAAGCTTCAGGTGGGAATATGAACTGAAATCTGTCCCGGTGTGACTCTTGGATATCTTCCCAGATGAAAAAGCAAAGTTTGAGAGGCAACAACTTCTGATTCTGTGCACTCTCCCACATCTATTAGGAATAAGAAATAGTGGGCCCATGGGATACAAGAGAAAATCACAGGAGAACAGCTTGAAGATACGGGGAAGTTGCAAAGATGATAGCACAGATATTCTGCTGATTTTATGGGATAAGATGGGCTTGGAGCATTTTCCAAAGGAGAAAGAGTCGAAAGTGGCCTTATCCAACACAAAACAGTTGATTCTTACATAAGAACATCCAACAAAAAGTTCTGCTTTCCTGGTTTGACTGGCAGAAAGCTATACAAGCAGAGCATGGTAAATAGCTCCATAGCTCACCCTTAATAATATACTTGTTTCAATGCTGTTCTCTCAGAACATCCCACCCTCGCCTTCTCCTACAGAGTCTAAAAGTCTGTTCTGTACATCTGTGTCTCTTTTTCTGTTTTGTATATAGGGTTATCGTTACCATCTTTTTAAATTCCATATATATGCGTTAGTATACTGTAATGGTCTTTATCTCTCTGGCTTACTTCGCTCTGTATAATGGGCTCCAGTTTCATCCATCTCATTAGAACTGATTCAAATGAATTCTTTTTAATGGCTGAGTAATATTCCATGGTGTATATGTACCACAGCTTCCTCATCCATTCGTCTGCTGATGGGCATCTAGGTTGCTTCCATGTCCTGGCTATTATAAACAGTGCTGTGATGAACATTGGGGTGCACGTGTCTCTTTCAGATCTGGTTTCCTTGGTGTGTATGCCCTCTGCAAATACTTTTAAAACACTTACTTTATTCCAGATAAGGTATTTCTTTTTTATTTTCTCTTGTTGACTTAATCCCTTTTTATTTTGAAAACGACCCAATCAAAAAATGGGCCAAAGAACTAAACAATCATTTCTCCAAAGAAGACATACAGATGGCTAACAAACACATGAAAAGATGCTCAACTTAATTCATTATCAGAGAAAAGCAAATCAAAACCATAATGTGGTGCTATCTCATGTCAGTCAGAACGGCTGCTATCAAAAAGTCTACAAAC
Organism: Odocoileus virginianus; assembly: GCF_023699985.2. Taxonomy (NCBI): domain Eukaryota; kingdom Metazoa; phylum Chordata; class Mammalia; order Artiodactyla; family Cervidae; genus Odocoileus; species Odocoileus virginianus. The sequence continues at coordinate 23,351 of NW_027224455.1, read as the reverse complement.
AATAAATGCTGGAGAGGGTGTGGAGAAAAGGGAACCCTCTTACACTGTTGCTGGGAATGCAAACTGGTACAGCCACTATGGTGAACACTGTGGAGATTCCTTAAAAAACTGGAATAGAACTGCTATATGACCCAACAATCCTACTACTGGGCATACACACAGGTGAAACCAGAATTGAAAGAGACACATGTACCCCAGTGTTCATCACAGCACTGTTTACAATAGCAAGGACATGGAAGCAACCTAGATTTCCATCAGCAGACAAATGGGTAAGAAAGCTGTGGTACATATACACCATGGAATATTACTCAGCTATTAAAAAGAATTCATTTGAATCAGTTCTAATGAGGTGGATGAAACTGGAGCCTATTATACAGAGTGAAGTAAGTCAGAAAGAAAAACACCAATACAGTATATTAACACATATATATGGAATTTAGAAAGATGGTAACAATGACCCTATATGCGAGACAGCAAAAGAGACACAGATGTAAAGAACAGACTTTTGGACTCTGTGGGAGAAGGCGAGGGTGGGATGATTTGAGAGAATAGCATTGAAACATGTATATTACCATATGTGAAATAGATCACCAGTCCAGGTTCGATGCATGAGACAGGGTGCTCAGGGCTGGTGCACTGGGACGACCCTGAGGGATGGGATGGGGAGGGAGGCGGGAGGGAAGGTCAGGATGGGGGACACATGTACACCCATGGCTGATTCATGTCAATGTATGGCAAAAACCACTACAATATTGTAAAGTAATTAGCCTCCAATTAAAATAAATAAAAAAATTTAAGATTAAAATTAAAATAAGTTAAAAATAATAAATAAAATTAAAAATATTATTTAAAATAATAATAAAAAATTTTAAATTTTGTATTGGGGTATAGCAGATTAACAATGTTGTGGTAATTTCAGGTGAACAGCCGAAGGGCCTCAGCCATACCTACACATGTGTCCATTCTCCCCCAAACTGCCCTCCCATCCAGGCTACCACATAACATTCAGCAGTATCCACTCTTCTTAAAGATTCTTTCCCCAATACAGAGTATTGAGTTCCCTGGGCTACACAGTAGGTCTTCTTTGTTATCTATTTTATATATTTATTAGAGTGTGTATGTCAACCCCAATCTCCCGAGAAAGACGATTTTTAACCTACACATTAACAGACAAACAAAAAACACTATGTGCTAAAACAACACACCGGGCGACCCAAGTCAAAAAAGAAACAAAAGCAAAGTGGCCAAACACAATCCCTGGTCCCGTTCTTAGTCCACAGACTCTTGGTTTCTTTCTTAAGATCACCTCTTACCTATACATCAGAAAATGATGATAATAATAATAACTAACCTTTATTTCTCGGCTATCCATAGGGCCATTTCGGGCTGCCCTGGTAGCTCAGCTGTAAAGAATCTGCCTGCCAATGCAGGAGACACAAGAGACGCAGGTTCGATCCCTGGGCCGGGAAGATCCCCTGGAGTAGAAAATGGCAACCCACTCCAGTATTCTTGCCTGAAAAATTTCGTGGTCACAAAAGCCTGGCGGGGTAGTCTATGGACTCCAAAAGAGTCGGACACGACTTAGCTTCTGAGCACACAGGTATAGAACTCACTGCCCAGCAGAGGAAGTCGGAAGAGTCTGTTTCTTAGAAAGGTGGCGGCGGTGGCGGAGGCCTTGGCTTTACCTGCCTGAGGCGGCCGGGCAGGCGCGTGTTCCGCGGGCGCAGGGAGGCTCTCCCGCGCCCTCTGCTGGGGACGTGGCTCCACGCAGACTCTCCGCTTCCTTGCCTTTCTACAAGCTTCTCACCCTTCCTGTGGTGATAGGAGACTGCTAGGTGACAAGGGGGTGAAAAGGAGATAAGGGGGGAGGGTTGCAGTGGGGACGTGTGGAGTCTGAGAAGTGAGGTGCAGACTGAGGGCTGTGGAAGGGACGCAGGTTCGATCTCTGTTTACGGAACTGAGATCCTACATGGCTCGGAGCAACTTAGCCATCTGCACCCGCAGCTACAGAGCCCGTGCACCATAATGAAATATCCCACAGGAAGCATCGGAGATCCCACGTGCTGCAAGTAAGACCTGAAATGGCCAAATAAATAAAATATTTTTTAAAAAGATTACTTCACAGCCATGAATCATGTGCTCAGTATCCACCAAGGGCCAATAACAGGCCAATAATTGTGTCCCGAGCTAAGACACTGGGGCTGCCTGATTCATTTCCAGATTCACCAAGAAAGGTGAAATCCAGGGTCATCACCATGGACACTCCAGTGGGACCCCCTGTCAGGTTCCTCATAATCTGGTTCCTGGCCCCATGTTAGACTTCCTTAGCTGGGAAAGCCCATGAATCTCCCTTGAGGCCCCGGGAGTGAGTGAGTAGACCCAGAGATGTCTTTGGGAAAGTCCTTGCCCAGATTGTCCAGAAGAGGGCACCTGAATACCATTTTTACATTATTCTTTCCGTTGGTCTGTGCTGTGCTGTCTTTGTGCTGTGCACTCTGACTCTTTGCTAGCCTGCCAGGCTCCTCTGTCCATGGGGATTCTCCAGGCAAGAATACTGGAGTGGGTTGCCATACCTTCCTCCAGGGGATCTTCCCAACCCAGATTGATCTGGGATCGAACCCAGGTCTCCCACATAGCAGGCAGATTCTTTACCATGTGAGCCACCAGGGAAGCCCATGAATACTGGAGTGGGCAGCCTATCCCTTCTCCAGGGGATCTTCCAAACCCAGGAACTGAACCGGGATGTCCTGCATTACAGGTGGATTTTTTACCGAGTGAGCTACCAGGGAAGCTCCAATTTTTGCTTTGTGGGATTCAGGCGAGTGAGCAGAACTGAGGCCAGTCTCCAGCATCAGCAGTATTCATAGCTCTGGAGCATGTGTGCTCATCAGTGAGGGGCCATACAAATCCTCCTCCTTTCTTGCCTGTGGGGCATTGACCTTAGTGAGGGAGAACGCAAGACACATCTGTCCTTGGGGCACTGAAAAAATTCTCCCTGCTCCTGGGAAGCAGTGGGCTCTTTTTGACTCCTCAACTTTTTTGTTTTTCATCATCTTGGCGGTAGCAAATGTTTATTGAACACCTACAGCTTGCCAGGTTTTCTTCTGTGTGCTCCATGTGAGTCTCTTCATCTTCTTTTCAGCTCTATGGACTAACTACTATTAAGATCCCGTTGTATGGATGAGGCTCAGAAAGCTGAAACAGTCTGGTCAAAGTCACAGAGCCAGTCCATTGCAGACCTCTGATTTGAATCTGAGTCCAAAGTTTGTCTTCTTCCTATGAAGCCAGCTGCCTCTCACACTTCCTCCTCCCCACCCGCATGCCTCTCCCTCTCCAGGTCGTCTCAGCGGCATAGTCTCTGTGTGGGTCCTGGGTTTGTGTGCTGTCCTCCAGGCAGTGAGCTCAGAGATGGCACTTAGCCAAGCACTTCCCTTTCTTGGTTGGGACTGAGACATTGTCTTAACAGGAGAAAGCAACCACTCCATATACAAGCACCATGGTTAAGGGCAGGGGCTCCAAGCCTTGGAGATTTCATGGATAGTAATATTAGTAAAGTAAAACTGGGTTTGGACAGAGGTCATAATCTTTTCATTTCACCAATTAAGACCTTGTCATACTCCTCCTACTACTAATATTAATAACAGAAATAATATCTAAAGCTTATAGAGAAAGATTACCATGTACTGTTCTCAAACTTTGAATGAACTACCTGATTTAATCCTCACAAAAATCATACTCAGTAGGCAGTATCTTTATCCCCATTTTGGAGGCAAGGAAATTGACAAAGAGAAACGTTTTGTAAATTTCTCCTGACTCTGCTGGTAACCATTATAGTAGACTGTCTCATCTGTGTTTGATAAAAGATATTTTTAAAAGAAACCATCAAAGGTCTTCCCTGGTGGTCCAGTGGTTAAGACTGCTGCACTTCCACTGCAGGCAGCACTGGTTCAATCCCTGACTGGAGAACTAAGATCCTGAGTGCCACAGGGTGTGGCCAAAAAAAGAAAAGAGAAGAAAAGGAAACAAAGAAACCATCAAGCACAGCCAGAGGCCCTGGTCTCAGGATTTAGGAACAGCCAAGTAAGAGCACGGATGGTTCAGGGTTTGTCTTGAACAAAGTAAATGCTGTGTCTCTGTTTTGTTCCTTGTTTTTTGTAATTAAATGTGAAAATACTACTATGTGCTTTGAAAATTAAATGACTTCATACATACTGAGACCTTAACCCAGTGACTGGCACGTAAAGAGAATCCCCCCCCCACCCAGTACGTACCAGTTGTGACATTTGTCATTGCTATTCCTCCTGGCACAACCCTGCAAACTCACCTGTTGCTGGGAAGAACCTGAGTAAGGCAACTATAGACTCTTCCTGTTGCTGAGGTCAGGTAAGTTTCTGTAACTGACGACACCCTCCTCCTCCGCTGTCTCCAGTCTCCCCTTGTTGACTGACCTGAAGCAGACAGCAGTGTCTGGGCCTTACCTCCCACGGGTTGATCCTGTTGTTGCTATCAGCTCAGTTCAGCTGCTCATTGTGTCTGACTCTGCAACTGCATGGACTGCACCAAAACAGGCTTCCCTGTCCATCACCAACTCCTGGAACTTGCTCAAATTCAGGTCCGTCAAGTTGGTGATGCCATCCAACCATCTCATCCTCTGTCATCCCCTTCTCCTCCCGCCTTCAATCTTTCCCAGCATCAGGGTCTTTTCAGATGAGTCAGTTCTTCGCATCAGGTGGCCAAAGTATTGGAGTTTCAGCTTCAGCATCAGTCCTTCCAATGAATATTCAGGACTGATTTCCTTTAGGATTGACTGGTTTGATCTCCTGTAGTCCAAAGGGCTCTCAAGAGGTCTTCTCCAACACCACAGTTCAAAAGCATCAATTCTTCAGTGCTCAGCTTTCTTTATGGTCCAACTCTCACATCCATATATGACTACTGGAAAAACCATAGCTTTGACTAGACAGACCTTTGTCAGCAAAGTAATGTCTCTGCTTTTTAATATGCTGCCTAGGTTGGTCACAGCTTTTCTTCCAAGGAGCAAGCGTCTTTTAATTTCATGGCTGCAGTCACTATCTGCCATGATTTTGGAGCCCCCTCCCCCCAATAAAGTCTGTCACTGTTTCCATTGTTTCCCCATCTATTTGCCCTGAAGTGATGGGACCAGATGCCATGATCTTTGTTTTCTGAATGTTGAGTTTTAAGCCAGCTTTTTCACTCTCCTCTTTCACTTTCATCAAGAGGCTCTTTAGTTCCTCTTTGCTTTCTGCCATAAGGGTGGTGTCATCTGCATATCTGAGGTTATTGATATTTCTCATGGCAGTCTTGATTCCAGCTTGGGGTTCATCCAGTCCAGCATTTTGATTGATATAATTAAATAATCAGGATGAAAATGTACAGCCTTCATGTACTCCTTTCCCAATTTGAAACCAGTTAATTGTTCGATGCCTGATTCTAATTGTTGCTTCTTGACCTGCATACAGGTTCTCAGGAACACAGGTAAGGTGGTCTGCTATTCCCATCTCTTTAAGAATTTTCCACAGTTTGTTGTGATCCACAGAGTCAAAGGCTTTGACATGGCCAGTAAAAGAGAAGTAGATGTTTTTTCTGGAATTCTCTTGCCTTTTCTGTGATCCAACAGATGTTGGCAATTTGATCTCTAGTTCCTCTGCCTTTTCTAAATCCAGCTTGAACATCTGGAAGTTCTCGGTTCATGTACTGTTGAAGCCTAGCTTGGAGAATTTTGAGCATTACTTTGCTAGCATGTGAGATGAGTGCAGTTGTGTGGTATTGGAATGAAAACTGACCCTTTCCAGTCCTGGGGCCACTGCTGAGTTTTCCAAATTTGCTGGCACATTGAGTGCAGCACTTTTACAGCATCATCTTTAGGATTTGAAATACCTCACCTGTTGCCATAACAGCACTCAAACTTTCCTTCTGAAAACCCTGGGGAACTGGGATTCAAAAACTTCTGAGATTTCTACCGCAGCTGCTCTCAGGTTGGATGGCCACTCAGGTATTTATTTATTTATTTTTCATTGAAGGATAATTGCTTTACAGTATTCGGTTGGTTTCTGCCAAACATCAACATAAATCAGCCACAGGTGTACACATGTCTCCTCCCTCTTGTACTTCCCTCCCACCTCCCTCCCCATCCCACCCCTCTAGGTTGTTACAATTTCCCTGTTTGAGTTCCCTGAGTCACACCGCCAATTCCCATTGGCTGTCTATTTCCCATATGCTAATGTATGGTTCCATGTTCCTATCTCCATGCATCCTACCTTCACTAAGGCATTGAGGGTTAGTAAGGGGGGACTCCTCAAAAGTCATCTGCAGGGGTTCTCCCCATTCATCACCCAGACCCCAAACTTGACCACGCCCCTGACTTCACACCCATTCTGCCAAATAGCCTCTCATCAGGAAGGTCAAGGGAGAAAAGGAACTAGGAAAGCACAGGGCGTGCTGCTGTGCTAAGTCACTTCAGTCGTGTCCAACTCTTTGTGACCCTATGGACTGTAGCCTACCAGGCTCCTCTGTCCATGGGGTTCTCCAGGCAAGAATACTGGAGTGGGTTGCCATGCCTTCCTCCAGGGGATCTTCCCGAGCCAGGGATGGAACCCCAGTCTCTTATGTCTCTGGGAGAGTTCTTTATCCCTAGCGCCACCTGGGAAAGGCCCTTAGGAGAGGGGATAAAGAATGATTTTCCTCACTCATATGTGAGAATAAAATCCCATCCTTTTCCTTCTCATGTTGGAGCCTGGGGCTCCATGAGGGAGTTCTAAATAGGACCTTTCCATAAATAAACACCCTGCCTCCTTGGCTTGGCCTTAGACATCTTGGATTTGGCTCCAAGTCAATTCATCAAAAGCCATCCTTTTACCAAAAGTCAATACACAATGACCCAGTGAACAAGTGGGTCGTTCTTTGAAGGATTAAGTTACTATATGAGTAATGTGCCAGAGCTTACCAAACTTACCGACTTACCAAAAACTTTATTGTTGTTCTATGTATTCATTTCAGCTTGTTGTTACTTAGCATACAAAAATGCACATATTTAATGTATATATTTTGACAAATTTGGACATACATAAAAAAGCATGATACCATCACAATATTGTTAGGTTTTAAGAGAAGAAATAATCTGTTTTGTTTTTTTTTAAATATTTTATTTATTTATTTGTCTGCTCTGGGTCTCAGCTGTGGCATGAGAGACCTTCCACCTTCATTGTGGTATTGCAGCATGTGAACACTTACCTTCTGCATGTGCGATCCAGCTCCTTGACTGGGGTTCAAACCTGGGCCCCCAGCATTGGGAGTTCAGAGTCCCCGCCACTGAACCACCAGGGAAGTCCCAGTGCTGTTATTTTTTATTTTTAATCCAGAGTTTACTGGGGTTTTCTTTGGGCACAGTGGCCTGGCCAAGGGCTGGGGAGAGCCAGCTGCATCAGATTCTGTGCCTGGACGCTCCCCGTCCCCATTCTTTAGTCCCTCCTTCCCCTGGGACAGGCAACTGCAGAAGACTCTCTTCCTCTGCCAGCAAATGCACCCCTCCTCCACCCCAACCCCCGGCCACAAGGGGAACTTGGCTGAGGGCCTTCTTCTCCTCACATACCCTTTCCTGGGTGTTTTCTACCTGGGAATTCCATTTGAAGAAGGCAACATGAACAAAGGCAAGGTCTTCCTGCTGCTTTGAAATAACTTGATTATGCTGCATCAGTGCTCAGGGCCCATGCCTCTTGGCTTCAGGCAGCACCTAACCAAGAGCCTCCTCTGTGGTGTTCAATTAGCTGGAAGTGGGGTTCTCCCCAGGATGTTGAAGGTGACATGATACATCTGAAGGCCACATGATCAGCTCTGAGCTGGGGAAGGAGTGCTAAGGTTTCCACTTCTGGGGAGGGGTGGGAGAGGGGAAACTTCTCACACTGGCCTAGACAGAGTTTCCTCTTGCATTTCCTCTGCAGAGCCAGGAACGCCCCCTCCGATAGAGTGGTTTTTGTCTGCACTCCCGCCCCACCCCGCATCCCCTCCACAAAAGGGAAGACGGTGAACAGAACTGGGAGAGAACCAGATGAACACCCAGCTCCCTCTCCTCCATAAGCCCTAAGAGCTGCCCCTGTAGAAGTGGCCCTTGGGGTCTTTGCCTCTGACCTCATCACCACGAATGTGGCTCGGGCCTGCCTTGGCACACACTGTCCTTCCTTGGAGACTCACGCCACCCATCTTGCACATTGGTGGTCCCAATGGGGCAGGGTGGGGGGAGGATGGGTGTTGGAGATGAGGGTGGAAGAGAATGGATGGGTCTGTGTACACCCCTCCTGGGCACCTGGGAAACTTTGGAGATGTGTGTGGCCTACTGATGGTGAGTGTGGCTCAGCAGTTTCCATCAGACGCACTAACCCCATGTGCCACACAGGACAAATGTGCAGAGATTTCACAACTTTATTGAAAACACAGAAAACGTGCCCTAAAATAGTGGGTCAGTGACTCGGCACATGTATGTAACACACTTGGCAGGCACTGTGTGCTTGATGGTGAGGTATCAGAACTTCAATCTGGCTCAAAGGCACTTCCGACAAAGCTGTCATGGAGACCATTCAAGAGGAAATGGGGCTACAGAAAGGCCACCGGTGATAGGGGACCAGGCAAGGCCACGTGAGGGCAGCCGGACTGAATGGAGGGTGGTAGAACCCAGGGCAGAGGCAGAAACAGAGGGGGTAACGGCATGGGCAGGAAGGCCAGCATGGGGGGCATGGGCAGCACGGGCGTCAGCTCCAGGGGCATCGGCTCCAGGGGCATCGGCTCCAGAAGGATCCAGACCCAATTCGGCTCCTGAATGAGGATGGTGTTGCAGGGTCCACCCCAGTTGCTGAACACAGGGTGGGCCACGTGCAGAGCGGGCGCATCTCTGAACCTCTGACATTTCCTCCACATGATCCTTCTACGCTTAAACCACACCTCCAGTCAGAGAGAAAATGGGGCTGCATTAGTACATGAAGCAGTTAATGTCAGACAGAAAAAAGAAAAGGAGCAGGGAACTCTTGGTGACTTGAGGATGGGAAACTGCACCAGGAGAAGCTATTTCCTTCCAGTTAAAATTTTTTAGGACATTTACTTAAAGGGCCTCCCATCAGCCCCCCACCCCCCACCCCAGCAAGTGAGCACTGATGACGTGCCTGGCTCTGGACTGGCTTATGGCCTTGTCTCTCCTCCCACCTATTACTATTCCTGCCACTAACCCCACTCACTGGGCAGGTGCACCTTCGTGATGGGAGAAGTTGAGCACAGGATAAAGTGGGTGCCTTTGAAAATCACACTGAGAGGAACGGGACCCATTTTGAATGGCCCATCGTTGGTGCACAGTAAATAATCAGTAGGCGCGGGCTGGATTTGTAAATAAAAGCTGTCCTCAGGGACCGCTGGGACGGCTATAGCGACCGAGCTGGTGTTGCCAGGGAGGTTTGGTCGTGGGGGCCCAGGGACTCTGTGGCTTGTGTGCTGACACCAGTGGAGTTGAAGCCCTGGACGCCGCCTTAGCTCTAGGCTGCAGATCAGAGAGGCTTAGACTGCTGCTGCTGCTGCGTGGCTTCAGAGGGTATTATGCTTAGTGAAATAAATGAAATAAGTGGGACAGAGAAAGAAAAATAGTGTATGGTATCACTTGTATCTGGAATCTGAAAATGAAAACAAGCTATTGAATATAACAAAAAAGAAACAAGTCTCATAGATGTAGAGAATAAACTTGTGGTTACCAGTGAGGAGACAGGGAAGAGAAAAACAGATAGGGGTATGGATTAATAGATACAAGCTACTGTGTATAAAATAAATAAGTTACAATGATATATTGTGCAGCACAAGGAATACAGCCTTATTTCATAAGAATCACTATGTTGTACACCTAAACCTTACATAATATTGTATATCTGTCAGTTCAGTTCAGTCACTCAGTCATATCTGACTCTTTGCGACCCATGGACTGCAGTGCTCCAGGCCTCCCTGTCCATCACCAACTCCTGGAGTTTACTCAAACTCATGTCCAGAGTCGGTGATGCCATCCAACCATCACATCCTCTGTTGTCCCCTTCACCTCCTGCCTTCCATCTTTCCTGATTCAGAATCTTTCCCAGTGAGTCAGTTCTTCTCATCAGGTTGCCAAAGTTTGGAGTTTCAGCTTCAGCATCAGTCCTTCCAATGAATATTCAGGACTGATTTCCTGTACGATTGACTGGTCTGCTCTCCTTGCAAACCAAGGGACTCTGAAGAATTTTTTCAAACACCACATTTCAAAAGCATCAGTTCTTTGGTGCTCAGCTTTCTTTATAGTCCAACTCTCACATCCATACATGACTACTGGAAACAATCATAACTTTGACTAGATGGACCTTTGTTGGCAAAGTAATGTCTCTGCTTTTTAATATGCTGTCTAGATTGGTCATAGCTTTTCTTCCAAGGAGCAAGCATATTTTAATTTCATGGCTGTAGTCATCATCTGCAATGATTTTGGAGCCCAAGAAAATAAAGTCTGTCACTGTTTCCATTGTTTTGCCATTTATTCACCATGAAGTGATGGGACCAGAGGCCATGATCTTTGTTTTTTCAATGTTGAGTTTTAAGCCAGAGTTTATGCTCTCTTCTTTCACTTGCATTAAGAGGCTCTTCAGTTACTCTTCGCTTTCTGCCATAAGGGTGGTATCATCTGCATATCTGAGGTTATTGATCTTTCTGCCGGAAATCTTGATTCCAGCTTGTGCCTCATCCAACCTGGCATTTTGCATCTGTACTTTGCATATACGTTAAATAAGCAAGGTGACAATATACAGCCTTGACATACTCCTTCCCAATTTGGAACCAGTCCGTTGTTCTATGTCTGGTTCTAATTGTTGCTTCTTCACCTGCATACAGATTTCTCAGGAGGCAGGTAAGGCAGTCTGGTATTCCCATCTCTTGAAGAATTTTTCATAGTTTGTTGTGATCCACACAGTCAAAGGCTTTAGTGTAATCAATAAAGCAGAAATAGATGTTTTTTCTGGAATTCTCTTGCTTTTTTGATGATCCAATGGATGTTGGCAATTTGATCTCTGGTTCCTCTGCCTTTTCTAAAACCAGCTTGAACATCTGGAAGTTCACAGTTCACATACTGTTGAAGCCTGGCTTGGAGAATTTTGAGCATTACTTTGCTCGCATGTGAGATGAGTGCAATTGTGTGGTACTTTGAACATTCTTTGGTTTTGCTTTTCTTTGGGATTGGAATGAAAACTGACCATTTCTAGTTCTGTGGCCACTGCTGAGGTTTCCAAATTTGCTGGCATATTGACTATAGTACTTTCACAGCATCATCTTTTAGGATTTGAAATAGCTCAACTGGAATTCCATCACCTCCACTAGTTGTTTGTAGTGATGCTTCCTAAGGCCCACTTGACTTTGCATTTCAGGATGTCTGACTCTAGGTCGGAAATCACATCATCATGGTTATCTGGGTCATGATGATCTTTTTTATATGGTTCTTCTGTGTATTCTTGCCACCTCTTTTTAATATCTTCTGCTTCTGTTAGATCCATACCATTTCTGTCCTTTATTGTGCCCATCTTGCATGAAATGTTCCCTTGGTATCTCTAATTTTCTTGAAGAGAGCTCTAGTCTTCCCATTCTATTGTTTTCATGTCTTTCTTTGCATTAATCACTGAGGAAGGCTTTCTTATCTCTGCTTGCTATTCTTTGGAACTCTGCATTCAAATGGGTATATCTTTTGTTTTCTCCTTTGCCTTTCGCTTCTCTTCTTTTCTCAGCTATTTGTAAAGCCTTCTAAGACAACCATTTTGCCTTTCTGCATTTTTTATTTCTTGGGGATGGTCTTGATCCCTGTCTCCTGTACAGTGACACAAACCTCCATCCATAGTTCTTCAGGCACTCTGTCTACAAGATCTAATCCCTTCAATCTATTTGTCACTTCCACTGTATAATTGAAAGGGATTTGATTTAGCTCATACCTGAAAGGTCTAGTAGTTTTCCCCACTTTCTTCAATTTAAGTCTGAGTTTGGCAACCAGCAGTTCATGATCGGAGCCACAGTCAGCTCCCAGTCTTGTTTTTGCTGACTGTATAGAGCTTCTCCATCTTTGGCTGCAAAAAATATAATCAATCTGATTTCGGTATTGACCACTTGGGATGACCATGTGTAGAGTCTTCTCTTGTGTTGTTGGAAGAGAGTGTTTCCTATGACCAGTGCGTTCTCTTGGCAAAACTGTGTTAGTCTTTGCCCTGCTTCATTTTGTATTCCAAGGCCAAATTTGCCTGGTACTCCAGGTATTTCTTGACTTCCTACTATAACATTCCAGTACCCTATAATGAAAATGATATCTTTTTGGAGTGTTAGTTCTAGAAGGTCCTGTAGGTCTTCATAGAACTGTTCAACTTCAGCTTCTTCAGCATTACTGGTCAGGACATAGACTTGGATTGCTGTAATATTGAATGGTTTGCCTTGGAAACAAACAGAGATCATTCTGTCGTTTTTGAGATTGCATCCAAGTACTGCATTTCAGACTCTTTTGTTGACTATGAGGGCTACTCCATTTCTTCTAAGGGATTCTTGCCCACAGTAGTAGATATAATGGTTATCTGAGTTAAATTCACCCATTCCAGTCCATTTTAGTTTGCTGATTCCTAAAATGTTGATGTTCACTCTTGCCATCTCCTGTTTGACCACTTCCAATTTGCCTTGATTCATGGACCTAACATTCCAGGTTCCTATGCAATATTGCTCTTTACAGCATCAGACTTGCTTCCATCACCAGTCACATCCACAACTGGGTGTTGTTTTTGCTTTGGCTCCATCTCTTCACTCTTTCTGGAGTTATTTGCTCCACTGATCTCCAGTAGCATATTGGGCATCTACCAACCTGGGGAGTTCATCTTTCAGTGTCCTATCTTTTTGCCTTTTCATACTGTTTTGGGGGTTCTCAAGGCAAGAATATTGAAGTGGTTTGCCATTCCCTTCTCCAGTGGACCATGTTTTGTCAGAACTCTCCACCATGACCCGTCCGTCTTGGGTGGCCCTACATGGCATGGCTCAGTTTCATTGAGTTAAACAAGGCTGTGGTCCATGTGATCAGATTGTTTAGGTTTCTGTGTTTTCCCAGTCCTGTGTAAGTTCTGGCAGCTCTATGGTGAGGTTAATGGTGACCTCCTCCAAGAGGGCTTATGCCATACCCAGGTCTACTGCACCCAGAGCCCCTGCCCCTGCAGCAGTCCACTGCTGACCCGTACCTCCTCAGGAGACACCCAAACACAGTTCTGTCTCAGTCTCTGTGGGGTCTCTGGGTCCTGGTGTGCACAAGGTATGTTTGAGCCCTCTGAGCATCTCTGGCGGGTATGGGGTTTGATTCTAAACGTGATTTCGCCCTTCCTACTGTCTTGCTGGGGCTTCTTCTTTGCCCCTTGGACGTGGGGGTGTCTCCTCATGTGGCTCCAGCACCGCCCAGCCGCCTGCCGCTCCAGTGCAGCTAGCCCTGGGTGTTTTACGTGCTGGGCTTCCTTAAATTGAGAAAAATCTACTTGAAGTCGTTATCAACATTCTGATTTAATTAAATACCTATCATTGAGGAAGGTACTGTCAACATTCCCATTTTATAGATGTGGAGACTGAGCCACTGAGGCATTAATTAATTTACTAACAAGTGACAGAGAGGCTTCTTGGTGACCGTATTTATCTATAATTAATAAACATTGTAGGAAAGAGCATTGTCTATCTAGAACCTAGGGTAAATATACTTGATTTCAATTTTATATTTAAAAAAATAGCAAAATTCAATCTGTTACATAGATCTACGAAACAATGTCCTGTGTGGTCTGCACGCTCTGGTTCATTTAATCAAATAAATATCGACAAGGTAGAAGCTATCAACATACCCATTTCATAGATAAGGAAACTGAGGTACAGAGGCATTAATGAAGTTACCAGTAAGTGAAAGAGATGCTTTTTGGTGAGTGCTTTTATCTAAACTTAGTAAAGTTTGTGGGGAAGGGCATTGTGTATCTAGATTTATAGGGGAAAGTTACTCAATTTCAATTCTATATTTTAAAAAAATCAATATTAAGTACGCTGTTTAGATCTACTAAACAATATCCTGTGTGTTTTACGTGCTCTGGTGCAGGCAATTAAATAAAAATAGACGAGGAAGATGTTATCAACATTCCCATTTCCTGGATGAGGAAACTGAAGCACAGAGGCATTAATGAAGTTACCAAAGTGAATGAGATGCTTTTTGGTGAGCATACTTATCAAAACTTTGTAAACTTTGTGGAGAAGGGCATTAACTACCTAGACTGTGGGCGATACAAAACGCAGAATTCAATTCTCTCTATGGAAAAAAAAAAACCCTAAATTAAATATATTACTTGGGTCTACTAAGCAATGTCCTGGCTGTTCTACATACTCTGCTTCCTTTAACTGAAAAACAAAAATAAAAAAAACTCTACGATTAAGGTGTTTTCAACATTCCATTTTAAAGATGAGGAAACTGAGGCACAGAGGCATTAATGAAGTTAACAGTAGATGAAAGAGATGGTTTTTGGTGAGTGTATTTATCTATAGTTAGAAAACTTCATGGGAAAGGGCATTTTCTATTTAGACTGTTGTGGGGGGAAGCCCACTTTCAATTATTTTTATTTTAGGCCCTAGCTATCCCTCTGATTTTACCTACTATTTCTTCATTCCTTCAACATGTGCTGGCTTCTTTACTATTCTTCAGACACACCAAGCCACCTTGCCATCTTAAGCCTTGCTGTGCACACTGCCTGTAATTCTCTTTCTCTTTTTAAAAAAAAAAAATTAATTGAACAATAATTGCTTTACAGAATTGTGTGTTTTTCTGTTTCAATTCGATAAAAAAATTAAATATGTTACTTAGATCTACTAAGCAATGTCCTGGGTGTTTTACATGCTCTGCTTCATTTAATTAAAAAAAATCAACTAGGAAGGTGTTATCAACATTCCCATTTTATAGATGAGGAAACTCAGGCTAGAGGCATTAATGAAGTTACTAGTAAGTGAAGGAGATGCTTTTTGGTGAGTGTATTCATCGACACTTGTTAAAATTCATGAAAAAGGGCATTGACTATCTAGACAGTGAGCAAAATAAGTATGAATTTGAATTTTCTCTATTAAAAGAAAGATTAAGTATGTTAGTCATATCCACTAAGCAAATGCCCTTGCTGTTTTACATGTTCTGCTTCATTTAATTAAAAGAAAATCTACGAGGAAGGTGTTATCAACATTCCCATTTTATAGATGAGGAAACTGAGGCACAGAGTTGTTAATGAAGCTGATAGTACGTGAACAAAGAGATGCTTTTTCATGAGTGTATTTATCTATACTTAGAAAACTTTGTAGGAAAGGGCATTTTGTCTAGTTTGTTGGGGGGAAAAAATCCCACTTTCAATTCCTTTTTCTTTTTGCTTTTTCTAGGCTCTCACTAACCCTCTGATTTTGCCTATTATCTCTTCATTCCTTCAACATATGCTTGCTTCTTTACTCTTCTTCAGACACACCAAGCCACCTTGACATCTTAGGCCTTGCTCTGCACACTGCCTGTAAGTCTCCTTTTTTTTTAAGTTTTTAATTGAAAGATAATTGCTTTACAGAATTTTGTGGTTTTCTGTTTCAATTCTATTAAAAATTAAATATGTTACTTAGATCTACTAAGCAATGTCCTAGGTGTTTTACATGATTGGGTTCATTTAATTAAAAAGAATATTTACAAGGGAGGTGTTGTCAACATCCCATTTCAAAGATGAGGAAACTGAAGCACAGAGGCATTAATGAAATTACTAGTAATTGAAAGAAATTCGTTTTGGTGATCGTATTTTTCTATAAAAGTAAGCTTGTTGGAAGGGGATTGTCTACCTAGATTGTTGGGGGAAAAATTTCTTTTCTATTAAAAAAAAATTAAGCATGTTGCTTGTTCTAGTAAGCAATGTCCTGGGTGTCTTACATGCTCTGTTTTAATAAATTAAATAGAAAATCTATAAGAAGGTGTTACACACATTCCCAATTTATAGATGAGGCAACTGAAGCACTGAGGCATTAATGAAATTACTGGTAAGTTAAAGAGATGCTTACTGGTGAATGTTTTCATCTACACTTAATAAACTTTGTGGAGAAGGGCATGGTGTATCTAGATTTTGGGGGAAAGTTACTCAATTTCAAGTTTATATTTAAAAAGATCAAAATTAAGTATGCTATTTAGATCTACTAAGCAACGTTCTGTGTGTTTTACATGCTCTGGTTCAGTCAACTAAATCCATGGCTGATTCATGTCAATGTATGGCAAAAACCACTACAATATTATAAAGTAATTAGCCTCCAACTAATAAAAATAAATGAAAAAAAAATAGACAAGGAATGTGCTATCAACATTCCCATTTCATAGATGAAGAAACTGAGGCACAGAGGCATTAGTGAAGTTACCAAAATGAATGGGATAGTTTTTGGTGAGCATAGTTTTGAAACTTTGTAAACACTGTGAGAAAGGGCATTAACTTGTATATTGTGGGTGATAGAACACTCGATTTCAATTCTCTTTATGAAAAAAATTCCTAATTGAATATATTTCTTAGGTCTACCAAGCTATGTCCTGGATGTTTTAAATGCTCTGCTTCATTTAACTAATATATATATATTTTAACTTATATATATATATATATATATATATATATATATATATATATAAGGAAACTGAGGCACAGAGGCATTAATGAAGTTATTAGTAAGTGAAAGAAGATGCTTTTTGGTGAGCGTATTTAGCTATACTTGGAAAACTTCATGGGAAAGGGCATTTTGTATCTAGATTGTTGGGGACAAAACCCCAATTTAACCCTCTGATTTTTCCCTACTGTTTCTTCATTCCTTTCAACATATGCTGGCTTCTTTAGTGTTCTTCAGACACACCAAGCCACCGTGCCATCTTTAGCTTTGCTGCACACACTGCCTGTACCTCTCTTTCTTTTTTTCCAGTATTTTAAATGAAGGATGAGAGCATTGCAGAATTTTGTGTTTTTCTGTTTCAGCTCTATTTATTAAGAAAAAAACTAAATATGTTACTTAGGTCTACTAAGCAATGTCCTGGGGGTTTGACATGCTCTTCTTCATTTCATTGAAAAGAAAATCTACAAGGAGTATGTTATCAACATTCCCATTTGATAGATGAGGAGACTGAGGTACAGAGGCATCAATGAAGTTCCTAGTAAGTGAAAGAGATCCTGTTGTTTTGAGAGCATATTGATCGACACTCGGTACACTTTGTGGAAAGTACACTGTCTGTCTAGAGTGTTGTGGGGGGAAATCAATTTCAGTGATCTCTATTAAAAAGAAAAAACAAAATGAAGTATGTTACTGAGACTACTAAGCAATGTCCTCTGTGTTTTACAGGGTCTGCTTCATTTAATTGAAAACAAAAGCTATGAGGAAACTGTTATCAATATTCCCATTGATACTTCAGGAAACTGAGGCATTCATGAAGTTGCTAGGAAGTGAAAGAGATGCGTGTGCTAACCATATTTATCTATACTTAGTCATCTCTGTGGGAAAGGGCATCATCTATCTAGAATGTTTCGGGAAGAAAACTTGACTGCAGTTCTATTAAAAAGACAAACTTAAGTATGTTACTTCACTCCACTAAGCATGTCCTCAGTGTTTTACATGCTCTGCTTCATGTCATTACAAATAAAGTGCACAAGGAAGGTGTTATCAACATTCCCATTTTATGGATGAGGAAACCGAGGCACAGAGGCATTAAGGAGGTAATTAGTAAGTGAAAGATGATGTATTGGTGAGTATATTTATCCACACTTAATAAACTTTGTTGGTAAGGGCATTGTCTGTTAGATTCTTGGGGGAAAAATATTTCAATTCTATGAAAAAAATTAAGTATTTTACTTAACTCTACTAAGCATGTCCTGGGTATTTTACGTGCTCTGTTTGATTGAATTAAAAATAAAAATCAGTAAGGTCAAAAGAAAATCTACAAAGCTGAGGGGAAAAAAACAAAGATTTTAACACTCTTAAAAAAAAAAAAACAATATTATGGATGTTCGTTAGCTCTCCTAAACAATGGTGGCTGTTTTACATGTTAAGCTTCATTTAATGAAAAAGAAAATCTACGAGGAAGGTGCTGTCAATATTCCCATTTTATAGATGAGGAAGCTGAGGCACAGAGACTTAATGAAGTCAGTGGTAAATGAAAGTTTTTTTTGGTTAGCGTATTTATCGACAGTTAGTAAGCTTTTGGGGAAAGGGCATGGTCTATCTCGATTATTGAAGGGGGATCTTGATTTCAATTCTACCTATTAAAAGAAAAACTTAAGTATGTTACTTAGATCGACTAAGTGATGTCCTGGGTGTTTTACATGCTCTGCTTCATTGAATTAAATTGAAAAGCCACGAGGAAAGTTCTCAATGTTCCCATTTTACAGATGAGGAAACTGAGGTGCCGAGGTATTCACGAAGTTACAAGTGAGTGAAAACGATGGGTTTTTTGTGAGAGTATGTATCTATACCTAGGAAACTTGTGGGAAAGGGGTTTGTCTGTCTAGATTGTTGGGGCAAAAAAATTCGATTTCAATACTACTTTTAAAAAAACCAAAGGATGTTACTGAGATCTACTGAGAAATGTCCTCGGTGTTTTACATGCCCTGCTTCATTTAATCAAAAAGAAAATCTTTTAGACTCTGTGGGAGAAGGCGAGGGTGGGATGTTCAGAGAGAAGAGCATTGAAACAAGTATACTGTCAAGGGTGAAACAGATGACCAGCCCAGGTTGGATGCATGAGACGGGTGCTCAGGGCTGGTGCACTGGGAAGACCCAGAGGGATGGGGTGGAGAGGGAGGCGGGAGTGGGGATCGGGATGGGGAACACATGTAAATCCATGGCTGATTCATGTCAACGTATGGCAAAATCCACTACAATATTGGAAAGTAATTAGCCTCCAACGAGAAAAAGAGAAAATAAAAAATAAAGAAAAAAACTAAAACAAACAACAAAAACGAAAATCTACAAGGAAGGTGTTATCAACATTCCCATTTTATACATGAGGAAACTGAGGTACAGAGACATTATGAAATATACTAGTATTTCATGCATTGGACAAGGAAATGGCAACCCACTCCAATGTTCTTGTCTGGAGAATCCCAGGGACCGGGGAGCCTGGTGGGCTGCCATCCACGAGGTCGCACAGAGTCGGACACGACTGAAGCACCTTGGGAGCAGCAGCAGTAAGTGAAAGCAATGATTCTGGTGAGCATATTGATCTATACTTAGTAACAGTTGTGTGAAAGGGCATTGTCTATCTAGATTTGGGGGTGGGGGAGGGAATTACTGTATTTCAATTCTATTTAACAAAATTAAGTCTGCTACTTAGATCTACTAAGAAATGTCCTGGGTGTTTTACATGCTCTGCTTCATTAAATTAAAAGGAAAATCTACAAGGAAGGTGTGATCAACATTCCCATCCCATTTTACAGTTGAGGAAACTGAGGCACAGAGGCAGTAATGACGTTTACAAGAAGAGAAATGGATGATTTCTTTGAGAGCGTATTTACCTACACTCAGTAAACTTTGTGGAAAAGGGCATTGTCTGTCTAGATTGTTGGAGAAAAATACTCACTTTTAACTGTCTCTTATTCAAAAAGGAAATTAAGTGTTTCACTTAGATCTGCAAAGTAACACCCTAGATTTGTCATATACGCTGCTTCACTAAATCAAAACAAATCAAAGAGGAATGTGTTATCAACACTCCCAGTTTATACATGAGTAAACTGAGGCACAGAGGCATTAATATAGCTACTAGTAAGTGAAAGAGATGCTTTATGGTGAGCGTATTTATGGACACAGTGAAATTTGCAGAAACGGCACTGTCTCTAGATTATTGGGGGGGAAAGCTCCTTGAAAACTCCACCTGTTAGAGGAGAAAACAATATTATGTATGATACTTAGATCTGCTAAACAAAGTCCATCTCGTTTTACCTGCTTGCCCCCATTTAATTAGAAAGAAAAACTACACGGAAGGTGTTATCAACGTTCCCATTCTATACACGAGGACACCGAAGCACAGAGGTATTCGTGAAGATACTAGTAAGTCAAAGAGATGCTTTTTGGTGAGCATATTTATCTATACTTGGTAAACTTTTCGGGAAAAGACCATCCAGATTCTTGGGGGAAAAAATACTCGTTTTCAAGTCCATCTCTTAAAAAAGGAAGCAAAATGAAGTACGTTACTTAGATCGACTGAGAAATGTCCTCGGTGCTTCACATGTTCTGCTTCACTGAATTTATAAAAAGAAAATCTACGAGGATGGTGCTATCAACATTCCCATTGTATGGGTGAGGAAAGGGAGGCACAGAGGCATGAATGAAATTAACTAGTAATTGAAAGAGATGCGTTTTGGTGAGGTATCTATTGACCCTTTGCAAAATTCATGAGAATGTGCTTTGACATCTAGATTGTGAGGAAATAAATCGAGGTTTCCATTCTGTCTATTAAGAAAAAAAATTAAGTATGTCACTTAGATCTACGAAGCAATGTCCTGGGGATTTGACATGCTCTTCTTCATTTCATTAAAAAGAAAATCTACAAGGAGTATGTTATCAACATTCCCATTTGATAGATGAGGAAACTGAGGTGCAGAGGCATCAATGAGGTTACTAGTGAGTGAAAGAGATCCTGTTGTTTTGAGAGCATATTGATCGACACTCGGTAAACTTTGTGGAAAGTACACTGTCTCTCTAGAATGTTGTGGGGGGAAATCAATTTCAGTGACCTCTATTAAAAAGAAAAAACAAAATGAAGTATGTTACTGAGACTACTAAGCAATGTCCTCTGTGTTTTACACGGTCTGCTTCATTTAATTGAAAACAAAAGCTATGAGGAAACTGTTATCAATATTCCCATTGATACTTCAGGAAACTGCGGCATTCATGAAGTTGCTAGGAAGTGAAAGAGATGCGTTTGCTAACCATATTTATCTATACTTAGTAATCTCTGTGGGAAAGGGCATCATCTATCTCGAATGTTTCGGGAAGAAAACTTGACTGCAGTTCTATTAAAAAGACAAACTTAAGTATGTTACTTCACTCCACTAAGCATGTCCTCAGTGTTTTACATGCTCTGCTTCATGTCATTACAAATAAAGTGCACAAGGAAGGTGTTATCAACATTCCCATTTTATGGATGAGGAAACCGAGGCACAGAGGCATTAAGGAGGTAATTAGTAAGTGAAAGATGATGTATTGGTGAGTATATTTATCCACACTTAATAAACTTTGTTGGTAAGGGCATTGTCTGTTAGATTCTTGGGGGAAAAATATTTCAATTCTATGAAAAAAATTAAGTATTTTACTTAACTCTACTAAGCATGTCCTGGGTATTTTACGTGCTCTGTTTGATTGAATTAAAAATAAAAATCAGTAAGGTCAAAAGAAAATCTACAAAGCTGAGGGGAAAAAAACAAAGATTTTAACACTCTTAAAAAAAAAAAAACAATATTATGGATGTTCGTTAGCTCTCCTAAACAATGGTGGCTGTTTTACATGTTAAGCTTCATTTAATGAAAAAGAAAATCTACGAGGAAGGTGCTGTCAATATTCCCATTTTATAGATGAGGAAGCTGAGGCACAGAGACTTAATGAAGTCAGTGGTAAATGAAAGTTTTTTTTGGTTAGCGTATTTATCGACAGTTAGTAAGCTTTTGGGGAAAGGGCATGGTCTATCTCGATTATTGAAGGGGGATCTTGATTTCAATTCTACCTATTAAAAGAAAAACTTAAGTATGTTACTTAGATCGACTAAGTGATGTCCTGGGTGTTTTACATGCTCTGCTTCATTGAATTAAATTGAAAAGCCACGAGGAAAGTTCTCAATGTTCCCATTTTACAGATGAGGAAACTGAGGTGCCGAGGTATTCACGAAGTTACAAGTGAGTGAAAACGATGGGTTTTTTGTGAGAGTATGTATCTATACCTAGGAAACTTGTGGGAAAGGGGTTTGTCTGTCTAGATTGTTGGGGCAAAAAAATTCGATTTCAATACTACTTTTAAAAAAACCAAAGGATGTTACTGAGATCTACTGAGAAATGTCCTCGGTGTTTTACATGCCCTGCTTCATTTAATCAAAAAGAAAATCTTTTAGACTCTGTGGGAGAAGGCGAGGGTGGGATGTTCAGAGAGAAGAGCATTGAAACAAGTATACTGTCAAGGGTGAAACAGATGACCAGCCCAGGTTGGATGCATGAGACGGGTGCTCAGGGCTGGTGCACTGGGAAGACCCAGAGGGATGGGGTGGAGAGGGAGGCGGGAGTGGGGATCGGGATGGGGAACACATGTAAATCCATGGCTGATTCATGTCAACGTATGGCAAAATCCACTACAATATTGGAAAGTAATTAGCCTCCAACGAGAAAAAGAGAAAATAAAAAATAAAGAAAAAAACTAAAACAAACAACAAAAACGAAAATCTACAAGGAAGGTGTTATCAACATTCCCATTTTATACATGAGGAAACTGAGGTACAGAGACATTATGAAATATACTAGTATTTCATGCATTGGACAAGGAAATGGCAACCCACTCCAATGTTCTTGTCTGGAGAATCCCAGGGACCGGGGAGCCTGGTGGGCTGCCATCCACGAGGTCGCACAGAGTCGGACACGACTGAAGCACCTTGGGAGCAGCAGCAGTAAGTGAAAGCAATGATTCTGGTGAGCATATTGATCTATACTTAGTAACAGTTGTGTGAAAGGGCATTGTCTATCTAGATTTGGGGGTGGGGGGGAATTACTGTATTTCAATTCTATTTAACAAAATTAAGTCTGCTACTTAGATTTAAAAAAAATGTCCCCGGGTGTTTTAAATGTCTGCTTCATTAAATTAAAAAGGAAAAAATAAAAGGGAAAGGGGTGACAAAAAATTCCCCCTCCCCTTTTACAGTTTAGGAAATGAGGCCAGAGGGGAGTAAGACGTTTACAAGAAGAAAATGGATGATTTTTTGAGAGCGTATTTACCCACACTCAGTAAACTTTTGGAAAAGGGCTTTTTCTGTTAGATTGTTGGAGAAAAATATCACTTTTAACTGTCTTTATTTAAAAAAAAAATTAAAGGGTTTTACTTAGATCTGCAAAGTAACACCCTTGATTTTTTCTATACGCTCCCTTTCATAAACAAACAAATCAAAGAGAATGTGTTATCAACACCCCATTTATACATGATAAACTGAGGCACAGAGGCTTAATTACTACTAGTAAGTGAAGAGATGCTTTTTGGTGACGTTTTAAAGGACACGTGAAAATTTGCAGAAACGGCCTGTCTCTAAAATT